>NC_133648.1:188265203-188380503 GCF_009905375.1 Apium graveolens | reverse complement strand
ATGCGAACACGTTCTCAATCACGTAAGGAAACACTGGACGAAGTTTAAGTAGTTGAAGAAGTTTTTGAAGAAGTTGAGAAAGCTGAAGAAGAAGCGATTATTACAATGGGATAACCAGCAGCAAATCTGAAGGCTTTGATAGATTATTCTCAACCGAAGATCAATGACATTCAGTCTGGCATTGTCAGACCATGCATCGCAACTAATACCTTTGAAATCAAGTCTAGCACGATTCAGATGTGCAGAATTCAGTCCAGTTTGGGGGTTCTCCAACGGAAGATCCCAACATGCACATTAGAGATTTCATCGAGATTTGCGACACTTTCAAGTTCAACAAGTTTCTAAGATGTTATGAAGCCGAGGCTTTTTCCATTCTCTCTGAGGATAAGCTAAGTGTTGGTTGTATTCTCCACCACCAGGTTTCTATCACTACTTAGGAGGATCTTGCTCAAAAGTTTCTCACTAAATTCTTCCCTATGGCGAAAACAGCTGTCTCAGAAACGCTCTTACTCAATTTGCGTAGCAATCGGGAGAATCTTTGTGTGAGGCTTGGAGCGCTACAAGAGATGCTTAAGAATATCCTCATCATGGCATGCCTGACTGGATGATCATCAATTACTTTTATAATGGGTTGGGAGCACAGTCGAGACCTATGCTCGATGCAGCATCAGGTGGAGCCTTATGGCTAAGAGCTACGATGAAGCTTATGAGCTAATTGAATTGATGGCTGCTAATGAATATCAGAACCCAACTCAGAGACTATCTCAAAGTAAGGTAGCAGAAATTATGGAGGTAGATACAGCTACGGCTATAGCTTCTCAGCTAAAGGCGTTAATGATGAAAGTGGATTCTTTGGCTAATTATGAGTTAATCAGATCATTAGTGTATGTGAGCTTTATGCTGGTGCGCACGCGACGGGGCAGTGTGCTATATCTCGTGAATCAGCTCAGTTTGTGAGTAACTTTTAGAGGTCGCAACAACCATTCCTGCACTTATCATCCTTATAACCACAATCATCCTAACTTTAGTTGGAGCAACAATCATAATGCGGTACAACAGCCTTATCAGTAGTTTGGAGCCAAGCAATTCAACCCTCCTGGTTTTCAACAACAGTATGCATCAAAAAAACAACTCCATCTTCAACAACAACCGCATGGAATTCCGGTCAATCTACTAATGAAAATCTGAATTTGAGGAGTTGAGGCGTATGTGCAAAAGCCAAACGTTTCTATCAAGACTCTTGAGAAACAAATAGGGCAAATTTCCAATGCTTTGTTGAACCGTCAATCAGGAACTCTTCCTAGTGATAGAAGCTAATTCAGGCAAGATGAAGTCAAAGAGCAATTGAAGGCAATCAAATTAAGGTCTGGAAAGTCACGAGCCCCCAAATTCAGGAAAATGAAGATTTTGAAGATTTTGTTCAGAATGCAGGTGCATCTGCACCTTTGCCAATTCCATAAATGAGATGGAACTGAAAAGGTTGTACAAAGGATGCCGAGGTGGAACTGAAGAAAAAGCTGTTGAAAGCAATCCTCCTGAGGGTAATACAGGGGATAAACGGTCTACCCACCTCCGTTTTATCCTAAAGACTTCAGAAGCAGAAGTTCGATAATCAATTTGCCAAGTTTTTGGAGGTTTCACGAAGTTGCACATTAACATACCTTTTGATGAGCTCTAGAACAGATGCTGAGCTACGCTAAGTTCATGAAGGTATTCTATCTCGAAAGCTAAAACTTGAGGAGTTGGAAACCGTTGCTCTAATGGAAGAGTGCAGTGATTGCTGCAACAGAAACTACCTCCTAAGCTTAAAGATCCAGGAGCTTCACGATACCTTGCACCATTGGCAATCTATCATTCGACAAAAGTTTGTGTGACTTGGGAGCTAGCATCAATCTGATGCCCTTGTCCGTTTTCAAGAAACTTGGACTTCCTGATCCTAAACCTGTGAACATGTCTTTTTAGCTGGCTGATCATTCCTTCACTTATCCGCGATGAGTGTAGAGGATTTATTGGTTAAGATGGATAAACTCATCTTCCCTGCAGATTTCATCATTCTAGAATTTAAGAGATAAAAGATTACCATTATCTTGGGAAGACCATTCTTAGCTACGGGTCGAACTCTTATCGATGTGCAAAAGTGTAATATCCCGTTTTTTTAGAATTATTATAATTATTATTTGAATGTATATATGTGCTTTTATGATTTAGAAGGAATAAAATGGTGGATATTTTATTTCTGTTTGACGAGTTGGTTATATTAAATGGTAATGTCCTAATTGTTAAGTGTTTATATTAATCCTTGTTAATTTTTAAAATATTTACTTAAATGTATTATTTTCAAAAATTATTTGAAAGCCGATCTTATTGATATCGGTAAATTGAAATTGTTTTGTAATATCCGGAAAATATTGTGAAATTATTTTTAACAATAAATAATTATTATGTGATTATTATGGGAGTTTTGGTGAATTATCTAATGATTGATATTTATATTTGGGTGTTTATATGTGATATAGTGTGAGTATTTTTATTTTAATTATGGTATTTTTCTGGTAATTTTTGGATTGTATATGATTTTATAAGGATTTATAGATTTAATATTTATTTTCTGAGTAATTATAAAACTATTTTATAAAGCCGGGAATCGTCCAACTTCAACCGTTTTTGCACTTTTAAAACCCGAAACTCTTCGGAAAACTCTCCTTCCTAACCTAATATGGTAATTCCGGACATTTTCCGTGTTTTAACTTTTTTAATCTGGGTTACGGTTTGACCCGTACGCGTCCCGGCGTATAATTTTCGATACGATAATCATTTCGGTAGATTAATAAAACTCGTATTCCTCGAAAGACGGGATATTTTTACATTATTTTATGATATGGTGTTTTATAGGAAGCTCGGTTTTGATAATTATCCAAATCTGGTATTAAATTGTATCATTTTTATAGTTACTTAGCGGCTAAGTAATCTGTTTTCGGATCGTTTTGCAGTTACTTACCGGCTAAGCAACTAATTTATCGATCCAATACGATCCAACACGAACCATATTCCATAAATATATAGCCCTTTTATTATTTCATTTTGTTCGTATAATCATAATCGTCAGTAAAATTTCATAATTATCGAGAAACCGATGAGTGTTCTTCGCCTTCTTCATAATCAACCTAGATTTGGAAGAGTTACCGAAGTCGGATTTCGACGTACAAGTGGTCAAATTGAAGCTCTCGACGCGTAGAATCCAATTTAATTATCCATATCATCCCAATTTCATCGTATTTTTCTATGATTTTTACAAAAATGGAATTATTTAGTAAAAATATGAATTTTCGTAACCGATTTGGTTTGTCTGATTTGATGATTGCATGTTATAGAGCATCTCTGGCCATTAAATTATATATCATATGTTGAATTTCGAGTTCCATAACATGCTCAAAAGGTTGTTTGATTTTCGGATTAAGTTCTTGAATGTTCTTCGTGTTCTTCATTTTCTTGAGAATCAAATTGAAATTTGGAGGCATTACCGGACTCCGTTTGAAACGCTCTTGTAACTAAATCGAACTCTCATCACCACCCTTCCAAAACACTCATCAATTTAGTGCAGAACCCACTTCAAAATTCGAGTTATTTTCCATAATTCGATTTAATTCTTTAATTTTCCGAAAAATCCAAAACTTTACGATTTCCGTGTTTTGATGATACCATGTTATAGATAACATTTTTCTGATCGAGTTGGTATATTATATGTTGAATTCTGAGTTCAATATCATATAGAAATGAAGCTTTGATTCCCTTGAGTGTTCTCCTGTTCTTGGCGACCCATGACCCATTTCCCGACCCGATTACAACCCGGTTTTCGATCTTTAAAACCCTAATTCCCCAATTCAATTCTGTTTGTACAGAATTTTTTATTTAAATTAATCAAAATCTTATTTATTTTCAAAAAATGTATTTTTCCTTTTAATTATTTTTAGGAATTGTTGTTATTTATTTTAAATTCCAAAATTTATTTATTTTTAATTCCGAAAATTATTTTTAATTCTAAAATAAATCTTAATTAATTAATTAATTAATTTTTGTTTTTAATTAATTATTTAATTAGTCAATTAATTTAAATATAAATTGATTGATTAATTTAATTAGTTATTAATTAAATTAATTGATTATTTAATTAGATTTAATTAATTATTTTGATTTAAAAATTCTGAAAATAGTTTGAGCTTTAAAATATTATTTTCAAATTATGTTTCAAAGCTCGATAATTATTATTAAATTATTTTAAAGTCATATTCGGGTGTTCGATTCCTATTATTTAATTATAAAATGATTCGGAACCCGTTTTAATTCCGGAAAATATTCCAAAATTCATATTAAATAAACCGTTTCGGCCGTTTAATACGAAACGAATGCCTCTAGACTCAGAAAAATACTCCACTTTCATTAAAATACTTTCGAGACCCAAATTCTTTTGTTTCGAAAGTTCGCTTGTTTTACGAATCATTCTGAGTCGATTTTTGATTGATAAATCATATTTTTGACCAGATTTCATTTTTAAACGTATTGAGTCGAACCTTTTGGCGAACTGAGTCATATGTTATATAAATTATGTGATACTGGATTATAAGTTTATATGTTATATGAATTACGTGCGTACATGAGTCAAGAGTCTTGTGTTGGACTGTTTTCTTTGTGCGTGGGCTATCTTATGGGTAGACGATAGGGTTTTTGATGCGCAATTTGTCGAGTAATTATCGGTTTGACAATTAAATTTATATCTTTTAATTAAAGATGCGGATCATTCGATTTGATCAGGACAAGATGTGGAGAAAGAGTGAATGGAATGGTGAGGGTTATGAAGCTTCTAGCAATCGCAGGAGTAGTACGTCAGCCAATTGTTGAAATAGAAAGAGTGATGCTTTGAGATGCCAGACTGAGATAATTGCGTTTATATGATGTGACTACATTACTAGAATTTTTTCAATAGACATCAGTCCTTAGACATCGGTTGCTTAGATGACCGATGTTAAAGTTATATTTAGACATCGGTTATTTTAAAACCAATGTTACTGCTTATTTTAGACATCGGTCCAGAAAATAACCGTCGTCTATAGCTATTTTTCAAAAATAAAAACGTTAGTTAGACATCGGTTTTTTTATGTAACCGATGTCTGTGTTTTATAGACATCGGTTATATTTTACAATCGTTGTCGATGGTTAACTTAAAAAAATTAAAAAAAAGCGAAAACTTTCCCCCCTTTATTCCCCAAATATTCCCCGCTTAACCAAAAAAAAACCCGTCTCCCCTAGTTCTTTTTCCTGTCTCTCTCTCACTCTCACTCTCTCTGCTCTTTCTCTTTCACTCTCACCCTCTCTGCTCTCTCTCTCTCTGAGCTCACTCTGCTCTCTGGTTCTCTTTCCCTCTCTCTCCATCTCTCTGCTTCTCTCCCTCTCTCTCTCTCTTCTATCTCTCTCTCTCTCTCACACACACCATATCAGTTTATAGTAAGTACATAGGGTTTTAATTAAACCCCAAATTGAAGAACACCATCAATTAATCAACTCCATCTACGAGAAACCCTAATTTCTGGACAGGTATGTTTGTTCATTTAGGTTTCTATGTTTGGTTAGATTAAATTTGTTCAATTAGGTTTGTTCATAAATTTTAATGGGTTTTTTCCTTTTTTGACAGGTTTTGAGATTCATTGAGCTTCTTAAGGTTTGTACTCTAATTTTCTATTTTTTCTTGAGTTGTTTTAAATATGCATATATATAGATTTACATAAATCTGCATTTTTTTGAACATAAAATAGGATTGTATTCTTGTGTATATATATTTAGGTTTGCCTAAATATATCAATTAGGTTTGATATTTGCAGTGTTTTTTCTGGTTGATATCTTCTGATTTTTGTCCGTTAAAGTTTTTAAGTAATAGTATATTTTTACATTCGATTTTGTCCATTTGCAGATTATCTCATCAAGTCTCGGAATTTGACAGTGCCTGCACATTTTACTTCAAGAAGGAGTTAGAAATTCTTATTCGTTTTCTTTTTCCCTTTTTTATGTATACATTATTTATGAAGGGATTCACCAGTAACCGATCTGTCATTATTTATGTATACATTATTGCTTTGGATTCTTGTTTATGTATCAGATTTAGTGTATCATTCTTTTTAATAGATGAGATGCCATGAATGTACTAGTTTGTCATTTGTGTAAAATCTTTCAATTTTTAAGGGCATGTTTGTTATTAATTCGCACATGAATATGTGCACCTGTCTTGATTATGCTAGTTAACAATGTTGACTTTCTTAGTTTGTTTAGTATGAATTAATTAAGCGATGTGTAACTTATGATAAATATATACCGCTAATTCTTAGTATGAATATGTATTTTAGCTGCATAGTATATCTATTAAAAATTAATAAATATTTATACTAATAACCAAGAAATATAGTATTGTAGAATTATGAGTAGATAATGAATATAATGATATATAAACTTACTCTAATATTTTGATGTTGAAATGACCATCAGGTGGTTAGGTTGTTTTTCATACATTTTCAATTATGGATAAGTCGTGAATAAAAGATAGGTTCTTTAGAATTTGAAATTGGCGTCGAAGAATTCTTGATTTTCGCTGAAGAAAATTGTAAAGATCCTAAAAGAATTCCTTGTCCATGTGGTCGATATGTTAATTTTAAAAAATTCTCACCAAAATCATAAGGGGACATATATACGATCATGGTTTTAGATTGGAGTATGTTGATTGGATTTGGCATGAAGATAAATCTACTAGGAGTACTAGGTCATCTATAGGTAGTACACGTCCTGCTTCAGACCAACATATAGCACTTTGCTGCATCAAAAACTATTGAAGTTTGTGAAGCGGCTTTTAATTCGGGTAATTACAATAAGGATTCATATGATTTTCAGAGGTTTGTTGTTGATGCGGAACAACCTTTGTTTGAGGGAAGCGAGTGCACAAAGTTAGAGTCAATGTTAAAATTGCACAACTAGAAATCTAGGTTTGGTATTAGCGATCGACACTGCCTTTACTGAGCTGCTCTCTTCATTTGGCTCGATCCTTCCCAAAGATAATGTGTTGCCTCCTAACATATGAAGCGAAGAAAACTTTATCCGATTTAGGTCTAGAGTATATAAAAATTCATTCGTGTCCCAATGATTGTATACTGTACAGGGGCATACATTCCGATGCTTCTCAATGTCCTCATTGTAAGCTGTCACATTGGAAAGTACGGAAGAATGGCCACTTAGGGTCAATATTCCAGCCAAGGTCATGGGTATTTTCCGATACTTCCAAGATTTAAATGGTTATTTAAATCTCCCTCTACTTCTGAACTCATGACTTGGCATGCAATCAGTGAATAATGATGACAAGATGCGATATCCGACCAACTCTCCTTCTTGGATGAATATCGATTATCGGTGGTCTGCCTTTGGTAGTGAATCTAGAAATATTAGGTGGCTTTATCAGCGGATGGTATAAACCCACATACTAATGGGTTTGTCAATCGATATACTTGTTGGCCAGTAGTGTTGGTAACGTACAATCTTCCTCCGTGATTATGCATGAAAAGGAAGTTCATGATGTTGTCAGTTTTAGTTCCTGGTCCACAGATAGCCGGAAATAACATCGACGTTTAGTTACAACTGTTGATTGATGATCTGAAAAAACTTTGGGAAGAAGGTGAACCAAACATTTATGACGCCTATAGTAAATCATATTTCACTCTAAAGCAATTTTGTTGTGGACTATAATGAATTTTCCAGCATATGGAAACGTCAGGCTGCATGAATAAGGGTTTATAAGAGTTTTCCATTTGTGGTGATGATATTGGGGTAAATATTTAAGTCACAGTAGGAAGATGCTTCCAAGTTATCGCGGTATTTACCTAGGCATCACCCTTATAGGAGGCAGAAGGAGCCTTTAACGGACAACAAGAGTTGGGAACGCATGTCAACCCCTTTCCGGAGAAGAGTTAGCGCATCAGGAATGAATTAATTTTATTTTGGAAAAGAGGTGAAGAATTGAAGAAGGTTGAATGTCCATGGAAGAAAAAATCTGTTTTCTTTGAGTTAGAATATTGGAAATATCATCATGTTCGCCATGTCTCGATTTTATGCACATTGAGAAAAATGTGTGTGATAATCTGCTTGGATGTTATTAATATGTGAAAGTCAAAAGATAGTGAGGCGGCACATCGTGATATGATTGATATGGTGTTAGACATGATTTAGCTCCTCAAGTAGGAGAAAAGAAGACCTATCTGCCCCTTCCCCTTTACTTTGTCGAAGGCCGGAAAAAGAAAGTGTTGACTCATTCTTTTCTATGAAACTTCCCTCTGGACATGGATCAAACATAAAAAAATTGTGTATCCATGTCTGATTTGGAGAAAGTGCCACGCCAATACAAGGTATTGTACAAACATGCTACAACATTTATGAAGCCAGCGGGGATCGATCCCTATTCCATGTGATTCTGATGTTTTGGAGTTGAGAAGACAATATATATATTGCATGAGAATTTAAAAGCATTGTTAGAGTTTGACATGATTGGACAAGTTGCGATCTGCGTATATGGCGTAAGTAATTTATTTTTGTGGTTATAGGTACTGTTTGAATTATCGCACAATAGCTCTGCTAGTAATTTTAATTTCTCCCACATATGTATATGCACTTGCATAATACAATTAAGAGGGTTTGCAAGAATGATGATGTGGTCCTGTAGGATATTTTGATCCTGGCGCCAACTTTAATTTGAATGCTGAATTTCAACGAGGGTAATCAAACACATATTCTTCATGCCACAACATCAGTAAGTATATTTAAATGCATATTAATCTATTAAATTAATTTCTTTTAGGTTTTTAGGCTATTTTAAAAAATCCGACTTGTGTAAATTTAATAATATTTTGCCACTGGATTCTGGTCATAATATGGGATGGCGACATTTACATTCTCAATCCCTTGCCTCATCCAACTCATTTTGATGATTTGGAAAAAGCTTTATCAGTAATATTATTCCTTTATTTTTTAGGCTGTTTTAATATATTTCTGAATTCAAATATGACTCTTGACACTGTGTCATTATAATATGCAGGACAATAAAACAAGTTAATTCTCAAAAAGGAAGGGGAAACAAAGCTCCTAAAATCAAAATCTCGTAGTAAGTAATTTACTATAATTTTTATAGTACGACAATAATTCTGATTTGATCATTTGTAAAGCCAGCTTTTTTTATTTTTATCTTAACAGGGATCCCCGAATAGCCTGGTGGGGTTGAATGTGATTATGTAGTCATGAGGTACATGAAGGAAATTATTGAGGACACGGAAATTTCTTTTACTTCTAAGGTCTGTACATTCATTTTTGTATGACTGAATGTGGCATTTTAGATATTTTTTTTTCTGATTTCGCTTTTTCGGTTTACTCAATTTTTAGTGGGCGACCAAGACTCGCAAGTCTTACACTCTAGAGGAGCTGGACCAGGTTCGTTGTGATGTTGTCGACTGCATTCAGACAAATGTAGATTGTAAATTTCCTTGCTGCCTACTGTAAATTCTGGTTTCATAATGTACTTGATGATCGAACTTGTAAGATGCATGTTTGACAATGTTAGAACTATTTTTGCTTTAATTTGTTGTTGGTTGGTTGATGTAGATGTTCAGAATTTTCTAGTAGATGTTTTAGGTTGTTGGATAAAAACTGTTGTTGGTTGAATCTAGGTTAATTGTTGGTTGATGGGGTGAAAATTGTTGGTTGGTTGGATGGAAAATTGTTGGTTGATTGGATTTTACCATATGGAGTTTTCTGGTTCATGCAAAAACAGAGATGCTCAGTTTAATTATAATAGAAACATACATCACATTGTTATTAGATACGATGTTAAAACCCATAAATATCATCAGTTTACACATATAAAAGCATGCCTTAAAATCACAAGACATCATAAAACAAAATATTCGATGTTAATAAAGGAATACTAGCACATGAAAACATGGTAATAACATCGATTCAAAAATAAACAACCGATGTCTATTTATCATATTAACGTGGGTTTTTTAGAAAATAACCAATGTTTATTATCAACATTGACATCGGGTACTAAGAAAATAATTGATGTCTAATAAGATAGAGACATCAGTTTTTTATAAAAGACCGATGTCTAAGAAGATAGAGGCATCGGTTTTTTTATTTTTAATCGATGTTAATTTATAAATATTGCTGTGTGTTATAGTTTTAAATAGGCCTAATCATCCTAATATTACATTTCTGAACTTGACATTACACAATTATATAACAAGAATGTGAATTAGACATCAGAATTTCCAGAAATGATGTGTATATTACATAGATATCGGTTTTTAACCGATGTCTATGAAAAATACATTTACATCAGTCGTGAAGACATCATACATTTTTTACATGTCTAAGGTCTTTTTCCTAGTAGTGCTAACTGCTAAAAAACCAAAGGCAAGTATCTCTATCATAACTTATTGCTCAAGTGATATTATTTAAATCTATCATGCAATTATTGTTTTCCCTATTCTCAGTTCAGAATAGATAAATGTTTCATATCGCTGAATTAAATGATTTTGTTTATGCAAGTACTCTTCTGTTATTCTAGGTTCAGAATTGCTAAGTGATTTTACTTATCAAATTACTGGATTTATGAATGGTTTAGATTTGAAAAAAAATGATTTCGTTGCCAATATTCCTACCAAGTAAATCGGGAAATTATTTGGGTGTCAATTATTACCCCTTTTCAATAAAGATTTTTAAGATTGGATCAATGAGTAAGTGACCGGGCAGATGGTCCAGCGGGGGCTATTGCTAAGTGTCATATAAAATATTATGATACAATTTGTGCCACAGGCAGATCTATTGCCTTTTTATTCGAGTACTCGTGTTTTGGGGACATGTTTCTATGAATCATGACCTTGTGCTATCACACGGGCTGATCACATGTGATAGTACGTCCGTCGGTTGAATGATCCCATCTAATTATATTGTTTTTTGATAATCATAGAATAAATGATTTATCAACTGATTCTATTTGAATTAATGGTGAAATACAGTTTTGATTTAATTTCTGATTTATTGATACTTACGTTGTTGTTAAATATCAAAGGTGGTATTAGTATAAATGATTGATGTTGACTTCAGTTTGGGATGTTGTGAGCATCAAAGTTCGTATTGATATCTAATTTGAATGACAACAAAATAAGTATTAATTTCAGGAGTTCGGTTTTTTGAATAAAATTGATGATTGATTCCATAATCATTGTCTCATGTTATTGTTGTTTACGATATTTCCGTAAACAGTTTACGAGTTTTATTCTGGTCAAGATTCAAAGTATTGTTGAAGCATTACGCTCGAAAATATCAAAAAGAGTTTTGAGTACAGTAAGAAACAATTATCCGATTCATTAATAAATTTTTATTTCAGCAATTATGATTTTAAAATGTTATGTGCTATTGCAGATGTCAATTTTATATCAAAAAGACCATAATATGCTATAATGAACTTGCTGAGCATTTCTTCCACTCTACTTTCCTGTTTTTTAAATCTAACCTCCAGTGAGGATTAGCTTGCGCTTTTAGCCGTGTAATTGAAGGAAGCAAAAAAGAAGCTTTTGGAAGGTGGCTGGTCCAGGGTTTACGGACTAGTGTAAGTTCTATTGTGTAAAGTTTTTATTATATTATATTATAGATGTGTATTGTATAGTTGGGACTAGTACTTCTTTATGAAGTTATACTAGCGGGTTTAGTTTTGAGTTTGTAAAGTATTGAAAAGAGTTTTAAAAGAAGTGAAAATTTTATTTGTGGAATTGGAATTCTTGTATCTAGAACTGTAACCTTAAAAGATCTTGGATTAGTTTGGGGTCATAGATGCTAAATATCTTCCGCTGGCATTTATTTATTGATTTAACAGGTTATTTTGGATTGAGGTTTCAGAGTGCCGACCAAATCCTCTGACCCCGGATTTGGGGGCGTTACAGGTTGATATCAGAGCTGAGGTTATAGTAACTAGAAACTTGATGTGTAGGAGTGTGTATAGCTATGTGAGAACGCTTGAGCTCATATCGAGTTCCTGTTGGACTATTGGATATGGTACCAATGAGTAAGTTAAGATAGATGCATTCATTTGAGATGGTTGTGTTGAGCATTACAAAACTCCTGGCATTTGCAAACTTTTATGGTGGAATCTTCCGAGGCTACTATTCGACGACGATGGAGATTATTAATATCCTTAGAACGTGAAGAAGTATCTAGAATCAAATGGCGAGCCGACAGAATAGTTCAAATAGAAGATAAGTATTAAGACTTTGGCAATACCTTTCTCCTTCTATAAATTCTTTTGACATCTCTCAAAAAGAGATATTTGTTAGATGATATATTCCTTAACACACGTTTTCAATCACGTACTATGCCAAAGGTTGTCATGAAACCTATTTTCAGGTTTTGACAGCTCTGCCAAATTATGATAATTTAACTTCCACTTTCTTATATGGTCGATAGTTTCTTGGTGATGCGACACCACTTGCTCATTTTGTGCCATAATTTTGTTCTCTGGATTTATTTCCTTCAGAAATATCATCTTTGAAATCTTTTCAGTTTTATTCATTTGATTTTGGATTCCTTTGATATTCTTTTATTCTGACTGAGATGAACAACCCTAACTATAGGGGACACAAGGTATACATGTCTGTGTGATAGGAATTGGATGGGACGCCATCACTTGTGTGTGTTATGACTACAAGAATGATTACAACCTTTAGTAGTGGCTTAATTTGGGCATGCAACACCAAGTTCATTTGATCATATTGATTATCTCAGTTATTCTTTTATTTCAACAATATTTTTTCACAAATTCTTTCTCTTTGAAATTCCATGATTTTATCATCTGAAATATTCGAAGGTATGCCAATCAGTTGGGCTGAGTTACCTTGGTCAAGTCAAATAAGGTATGTGAAGGGATTACCAATAGCAATAGTGGATTGCAATACGATTAAAATATCAGTGGCGTATAACGAAGTCAGTCTATTTCTTTATTTCTCTCTCTATTTATCTCTATCTCTTTTTCTTTCTCTCTATCTTTCTTTCTATTCTTCTTTCTCGCAATCTGTAAAAGTAATTCTACTGAGAAATTGGTCAAATGGTATGTGGAAGGAATGATGGTGTGGAGCGAAGCTCCCGTGATAATTATGTTATACAAGGAATCCAGTTTTTATTTGAGATTTTCAGAAAGGTTGCTTATGCCAAGGTTGGAAAGTTGGTAAGAAGACCCTAGTGTTTTTCTTCTACTGATTCCGAGGACGGAATCCTTATAACGGGGTAGATTGTAATATCCCGTATTTTAGAATTATTATAATTATTATTTGAATGTATATATGTCCTTTTATGATTTAGAAGGAATAAAATGGTGGATATTTTATTTCTATTTGATGAGTTGGTGATATTAAATGGTAATGTGCTAATTGTTAAGTGTTATATCGATCCTTGTTAATTTCTAAAAATATTTACTTAAATGTATTATTTTCAAAAGTTATTTGAAAGTCGATCTTATTGATATCAGTAAATTAAATTGTTTTGTAATATCCGGAAATATTGTGAAATTATTTTTTAATAATAAATAATTATTATGTGATTATTATGGGAGTTTTGGTGAATTATCTGATGATTGATATTTATATTTGGGTGTTTATATGTGATATAGTGTAAGCATTTTTATTTTTAATATGTCCAAAATAAAGTATAGATAATTATGTCATTTTTTTGGTAATTTTTGGATTGTTATATGATTTTATAAGGATTATAGATTTAATAATTATTTTCTGAGTAATTATAAAACTATTTTATAAAGCCGAGAATCGTCCAATTTCAACGATTTTTGCGCTTCTTCAACCCGAAACTCTTCCGAAAACTCCTTCCTACTTAATATGGTAATTCTGGACATTTTCCATGTTTTAACTTTTTCAATCTGGGTTATGGTTTGACCCGTACGCGTCCCGGCGTACAATTTTCGATACGATAATCATTTCGGTAGATTAATAAAACTCGTACTCTCAAAAGACGAGATATTTTTACATTCTTTTATGATATGGTGTTTTATAGGAAGCTCGGTTTTGATAATTATCCAAATCTGGTATTAAATTGTATCGTTTTTATAGTTACTTATAGGCTAAGTAATCTATTTTCGGATCGTTTTACAGTTACTTAGCGGCTAAACAACTAATTTATCGATCCAATACGATCCAACACGAACCAATATTCCATAAATATATATAGCCCTTTTATTATTTCATTTTATTCGTATAATCATAATCAGTCAGTAAAATTTCATAATTATCGAGAGAAACTGATGAGTGTTCTTCGCATTCTTCATAATCAAACCAAGATTTTTCTTCGACGTACAAGTAGTAAAATCGAAGCTCTCGACACGTAGAATCCTGTTTAATCATCCATATCATCCAAGATTTCATTGATAGTTTTCTATGATTTTACAAAAATTCGAATTATTTAGTAAAATATGAATTTTCGTAAACGATTTGGTTTGTCTGATTTGATGATTGTATGCTGTAGAGCATCTCCTGCCATTCAATTTCATATATCATATGTTGAATTTAGAGTACCATAACATTCTCAAAAGGCTGTTTGATTTTCGTATTAAGTTCTTGAATGTTCTCCGTGTTCTTGAGAATCAAACTGAAATTTGGAGGCGTTATCGGACTCCGTTCGAAACGCTCTTGTAACCAAATCAAAGCTCTCATCACCACCCTTCCAAAACACTCATCAGATTTAGTGCATAACCAACTTTAAAATTCGAGTTATTTTTCATAATTCGAATTAATTATTTAATTTTCCGGAAAATCCAAAAATTTACGTCTGTGTTTTTATGATACCATGTTATAGATAACATTATTCTGATCGATTTGGTATATTATATGTAGAATTCTGAGTTCAATATCATATAAAAATGAAGGTTTGATTCCCTTGAGTGTTCTTCGTGTTCTTGGCGACCCATTACCCATTTCCCGGCCCAATTACAACCCGTTTTTTATCTTTAAAAACCTAATTCCCCAATTCAATTATGTTTGTACAAAATTTTATTTTAAAATAAATCAAAATCTTATTTTATTTTCAAAAATTGTATTTTCCTTTTTAATTATTTTCAGGAATTGTTGTTATTTATTTTAAATTCCAATTTTTTTTTAATTCTGAAAATTATTTTTAATTCTAAAATAAATCTTAATTAATAAATTAATTAATTTTAATTTTTAATTAATTAATTAGTCAATTAATTTAAATATTAATTGATTTATTAATTTAATTTGTTATTAATTAATTTTAATTGATTATTTAATTAGATTTAATTAATTATTTTGATTTAAAAATTCCAAAAAATAGTTTGAGCTTTAAAATATTATTTTAAAATTATGTTCAAAGCTCAATAATTATTATTAAATTATTTTAAAGTCGGATTTGGGTGTTCGAGCCCTAATATTTAATTATAAAATGATTCAGAAACCGGTTTTAATTGCGAAAAAATGTTTAAAAAATTCATATTAAATAAATCGTTCATCCGTTTAATACGAAACGAACGCCTCTAGACTCAGAAAAATATTCCGCTTTAATTAAAAATACTTTCGAGACCCAAATTCTTTTGTTTTGAATGGTCGCTTGTTTTACGAATCATTCTGAGTCGATTTTTGATCGATAAATCATATTTTTTACCAGATTTCAATTTTAAACGTATTGAGTCAAACCTTTTGGTGAACTGAGTCATATGTTATCTGAATGATGTGATACGTGGATTATATGTTTATATGTTATATGAATTATGTGCGTACATGAGTCAAGAGTCTTGTGTTGGACTGTTTTCTTTATGCGTGGGCTATCGTATGGGTAGACGATAGGGTTTTGATGCTTAATTTGTCGAGTAATTATCGTTTAGACAATTAAAGTTATATCTTTAAATTATAGATGCGGATCATTCGATTTGATCAGTACAAGATGTTGGAGAAAGAGTGAAATGCAATGGTGAGGGTTATCAAGCTTCTAGCAATCACAGGAGCAGTATGTCAGTCAATTGTTGAAATAGAAAGACGGTGATGCCTTGAGATGCCAGACTGAGATAATTGCATTATACGAGTGTGATTAACTGCTAAAAACCCAAAGGCAATTATCTCTATCATCACTTATTGTTCAAGTGATATTTATTTTAAATCTTATCATGCAATTATTGCTTTCCCTATTCTCAGTTCATAATAGATAAATGTTTTACATATCACTAAATTAAATTATTCTATTTATGCAAGTACTCTTCTGCTATTCTAGGTTCAGAATTGCTAAGTGATTTTACTTATCAAATTACTGGATTTATAAATGTTTTAGATTTTGAGAAAAATGATTTGGTTGCGAATATTCCTACCCAAGTAAATGGGGGAATAAAATTATTTTGGGTGTCAATTATTATGACCCCTTTTCAATAAAAGATTTTAAGATTGGATCAATACGTAAGTGACCGGGGCGGACGGTCCAGCGGAGGGCTGTTGCTAAGTGTCATATGAAATATTATGATACAATTTATGCCACAAGAAGATATATTGCCTTTTTATTTGAGTACTCATGTTTTGGGGACATATTTCTATGAATCATGACCTTGTGCTATCACACGGGCTGATCAACATGTGATAGTACGTCTGTCGGTGAATGATCCCAATCTAAATTAATATATTGTTTTTGATAATCATAGAATAAATAATTTATCAACTGATTCTGTTTTGAATTAATAGTGAAATACAGTTTTGATTCAGTTTTAAATTTATTGATACTTACGTTGTTGTTAAATATCAAAGGTGGTATTAGTATAGATGATTGATGTTGACTTCAGTATGGGATGTTGTGAGCATCAAAGTTCGTATTGATATCTAATTTGATATGACAATAAAATAAGTATTAATTTCCGGAGTTCGGTTTTTGAATAAAATTGATGATTGATTCCATAATCATTGTCTCATGTTATTGTTGTTTACGATATTTCCGTAAAAACTGTTTTACGAGTTTTATTCTCGTCAAGATTCAGAGTATTGCTGAAGCATTTCGCTCGAAAATATCAAAAGATGTTTGAATACTGTAAGAAACCTCCAATATTACTGAGCATTTCTTTCGCTCATACTTTCCTGTTTTTAAATTTAACCTCCAGTGAAGATTAGTGTTAGGAATATGTGCATTAGTTTGATGATAAGTTAAACAAAATACTTAAGTAGAAATATAGTGTTTGTAGCCTCAACGGATAAGATCATCTAGGCTATTCATTGAAGGAGTAGCTTTATTTAGCAATAAGTTTAGTATTGTAGCACATTTCATTCTCTGGATTCAAGTTGTAATTCTTAGATGTTGTAGGAAAGTATCAGTCATGTTGACTACTAGTGGATATGCAAATAGGAGGGCTAATTGTAAATATTTCATGCCTTGTAATTCTGTATAAGTGAAGAAGTATCAACTGACATTGAAGACCTTCAACGGATAAGAAACAAAGCTTCAACGAATGTCTCTAATGCTTCAACGGATAATATCCATCAACGGATAAGTGCTTCAACGGAAGACTTCAACTGATAATGCATCAACGGATAAAGCTTCAACGGATAAAGCCTCAACGGATAAGGCATCAACGGATGAAAGCTTCAACGGATGCTTAGTTCATTAGCAGTTGATAGTGACAATTCACAAGCTGACAGAGGCACATGGGTTGACAGAGACAAACTGGAATGTGGAAGTCTCTAGGAGGAATCAAGAAAATGCAGCATTTCCATTCTGATGCAAATAAGGAAGTATTCAAAGATTCACAGATTATCCTAGATTGCATTGGATAGAGAAATGAAGAAGAAACATGTGAAGAATCCTTTCAATTGTATTTTACAATTTTGTCTTCACTTGTAAACTTGGTGTTATATAAACCAAGTAGCAGCTAGTAATTAGATAAGAATTTTCCTGAGCTGTTTAGAAATATCAAGAGAGAAAATCATCTAGTTTGTACTAGGAAGCAGCTGTGATTTAATTCTTTGAATCACAGATTTTCTGAAATAACACATCTCTGGTGGAACAACAAATCCACCAGAAAAGTTTTTAAGTTCTTTGTGTTCTTTACATTTGTGTTTGAATATATATCTGTCTGCATCAGCTTCAAGCAATTCACACACATTTGTTCACTTAAACACTTAGCCTTAGAAACTGCTCAAAACTTGAAAAAGTTTTGAGATTTACATTCAACCCCCCTTCTGTAAATCTCATTGTTAATCCACTGGGAATAACAATTGGTATCAGAGCAAGCTCTTAACATACAAAGAGTTTAAAGATCTATTTTGCTAACATCATGAGTGCACAGAAGAATCCTCCTGCTACCATCATGAGTAGGAAGGATATTGGTATAAAGATCCCAGTCCTGGAAAAAGATAATTATCATTACTGGAAAGTGAAGATGCATTTACATCTTCTTTCTCAAGATGAAAGCTACATCAACTGTATTGAAAATGGTCCTCACATCCCTCACAAAGTAGCCACAGCTGCTACTGCAACAGTTGCTGTTGGACAGTCCATTCCCAAGCCAAAAGCAGAATGGACTATTGAAGACATGGAAGAAATCCGCAAGGACAAGAAAGCCATGAACATTTTGTTTAATGGCTTAGATCAAGATATGTTTGACAATGTCATCAATAGCCAAACTGCAAAGGAAGTTTGGGATACTGTACAAATCATCTGTGAAGGTACTGAGCAGGTTAGAGAGAACAAGATGCAGCTTCTTATTCAACAGTATGAATACTTTCACTTTGAAGAAGGTGAATCATTAAATGATACCTTCAACAGATTTCAGAAACTGTTAAATGGATTGAAGCTGTATGGTAGAGTGTACCAAGTCAAGGATTCCAACTTAAAATTTCTTAGGTCCCTACCAAAGGAATGGAAGCCCATGACTGTCTCTTTAAGAAATTCTCAAGATTATAAGAACTTCACACTTAAAGAATTATATGGAATTCTGAAGACTTATGAACTTGAAATGGAGCAGGATGAGCTGTTGGAAAAGGGAAAGAGAAAAGGAGGAACAGTTGCTCTTGTAGCTGACAGTGAGAAGATGGAAGCTAGGAATGAGGAGAAGACAATGCCAAGTCTCAAAATTGGCACAAGCAAATCAGAATCAAGTAAGGGTAAAGAGCAAGCAGCTGAGGATGAAGACAATTCCAGTCAGGATGACTCTGATGATGTTGATGAACATCTGGCTTTTCTGTCCAGGAGGTTTGCAAAGATGAAGTTTAGAAAAAATACAAAGTTCACTAAGCCAAACAAAAACATGGTGGACAAATCAAAGTTCAAATGTTACAACTGTGGCATTAGTGGACACTTTGCAAGTGAGTGTAGAAATCCAACTTCTGATAAAAAGAAATTTGAGCAAGTTGATTACAAAAAGAAGTATTTTGATTTACTCAAACAAAAGGAAAGAGCTTTTCTCACTCAAGGTGATTGGGCAGCAGATGGGGTCAATGAAGATGATGATATAGAATATGTCAACCTAGCCCTGATGGCTAATTCTGATGAAAATGAAACTAGTTCATCAAGCAACCAGGTAATTACTACTGATCTCTCTCAGCTTTCTAAACATGAATGCAATGAAGCCATAAATGATATGTCCAATGAATTATATCATTTGCGTGTTTCCCTTAAGTCACTAGCAAAAGAAAACACTAGGATCAAGGAGAATAATGTGTTTTTAAGTGATATGAATGCTGTGTTAGAGGATCAGGTAATTGAGCTTGAAAAGATAAAACTTAAATGCTTGACTGTTGAGAGTGAACTAGCAGAAGCTGTTAAGAAAGTAGAAATTCTTTCTAAACAGTTAGAAAGTGAGCAAGAGGTAATCAAGGCCTGGAAAACATCTAGGGATGTTAGTGTTCAGATTGCAAAGGTTCAGGGAATTGAATCATTCTGTGAGGATGCCTGGAAGAAAAACAAAAAGGAGTTAGAATTAATTGATGGATTGTCAATGGATGTGGAATTAACGGATGATGAAAGTTATCCGTTGAAGGAAGAAAAGGAGCATCCGTTGAAGGCTCATCAATTAAAACAGGCAAGTTCTTTTAAAAATAAAAACCTCAATAAAAAGAATGATTCAACTCTCAAGAACTTTGTCAAAGAAGGAGCCAGCACATCCAGAGATGTCAGTAAGGTGAATATAGGACACATGACTTTAGATCAGCTGAAAGATAGGCTTAAGTTGGTTGAGGATAAGAAGGAAACTAAAAGAAAATCTAAAATAAATGGGAAGGTAGGGATTAATAAACATAACAATTACACACCTGATAGGTATGCTCCTAGAAAAAGCTGTGTGCATTATAAAAGTGTTAATCACCTATCTGATAATAGCAAATCTGTTAAAAATGCTCCCATGCCTTCAAATCCCTCCATGCCTAACATGTCTATGTCACCTCTGCATGCTATGCCTGTTATGTCTCACCAGAATCCCCATGCACATTTTGCAAACATGCCATATATTAATAATCCTTATTTTACTGCATTTAGTATGCCTCAAATGCCATACAATATGCCTATGTGGAATAACATGTTTGCACAACCTATGCCTTATCAAATTCAATCAAATGTGTTAAATGATTCTGTGACTAACCCTACACTTCAACCAATCACATCTGAGACCAAGGTTGACCCAAAGTTACCTAAGTCAAAAGATGCAGGAGGAATGAAGTCTAGGAAAAAGACTAACAAGGCTGGACCCAAGGAAACTTTGGTACCAAAATCAACTTGATTGATTTTGCTGTGTGCAGGGAAAAAGAAGGAATCTATGGTACTTGGACAGTGGCTGTTCAAGACACATGACAGGAGATTTCACCCTGCTCACAGAGTTTAAGGAGAGAGCTGGCCCTAGCATAACCTTTGGAGATGACAGCAAAGGGTTCACTATGGGATATGGCTTGATTTTAAAAGAAAATGTCATCATTGATGAAGTTGCATTGGTTGATGGTCTCAAACACAATTTATTGAGCATCAGTCAACTATGTGACAGAGGGAATACTGTTTTCTTCAATTCTGAAGCCTGTATTGTCACAAGTAAGAAGGACAATGAAGTGGTTCTAACTGGAGTTAGAAAAGGGAATGTGTACCTAGCTGACTTCAACTCTACAGATGCAGAATCCATTACTTGTCTTTTCAGCAAAGCAAGTGCAGTTGAAAGTTGGCTATGGCACAAGAAGCTATCCCATTTGAATTTCAAGACAATGAATGATCTAGTTAAAAAGGACTTAGTTAGAGGAATGCCTCTAGTGGAATTCACAAGGGATGGACTGTGTGATGCTTGTCAGAAAGGAAAGCAAAAGAAAGTATCATTCAGTAAAAAGCTTGAATCTGCAATTGATGAACCATTACAACTGCTACACATGGATCTTTTTGGACCAGTCAATGTATTTTCAATTTCAAGGAAAAGATATTGCCTAGTGATTGTTGATGATTTCTCTAAGTTTTCATGGGTCTATTTTCTTGGATCAAAGGATGAAGCTAGTGAAATCATTATCAATCATATCAAGCAAGTCAACAATCATCCTGATTTCAAAGTAAGGAATATTAGGAGTGACAATGGAACTGAGTTCAAGAATTCAACCATGAAGTTGTTCTGTGAAGAAAGTGGGATCATGCATGAGTTCTCAGCTCCAAGGACTCCACAACAAAATTGTGTGGTGGAAAGGAAGAACAGATCACTAATTGAAGCTGCAAGGACAATGCTTGAAGAGTCAAAACTCCCAACTTATTTTTGGGCTGAGGCTGTTAACTGTGCATGTTACACTCAGAACATTTCTCTAATCAATCAAGCAAAAGGCATGACTCCCTATCAATTATTCAAGAGAAGAAAACCAACTTTAAACTTTCTACATGTCTTTGGTTGCAAATGCTACATCTTAAGGAATCAATCTGATCACAAAGGGAAGTTTGATGCAAAGGCTGATGAAGGAATATTTGTTGGTTATTCTGCTGGAAAATCTTATAGGGTCTACAATCTTAGAACAAACATTGTCATGGAATCTATGCATATTGTGTTTGATGATAAAAAGATTGATGGACTAACAGATGAGGGACATTATGAAGGGCTCAAATTTGACAACATTGAGATATATTGTGATGATAGTGAAGATGAGAATGATGAAGAAGGCATCTCAAGAAGAATTCAGAATCTGCCTTTGGATAATGCACAGAATGCTGCATCCGTTGAAAGTCATAATTCAGCTTCCGTTGAAAGAAGCAATGCAGCATCCGTTGAAAGACAAAGTGCATCATCCGTTGAAGTTCATAATGAAGCATCTGTTGATCACAGTCTGTCAACGGATAATCAATTCACTTCATCAGTTGATAGAGCTCCCAATTCCTTTCAAAGGATCAGCAACTCAGGGGGAGTTTCAACCAATCAACATTCTATTTCACATCATGACAATACTGAGGCAACCTCATCTAGAGCTAATCTACCACCTCAAAGGTAATGGACCAAGAATCACCCTTTTGAACTGATCATTGGTGATGCTACATCTAAAGTGCAAACTAGAAGGGCTACTCAAGATGAATGTCTGTACAGTAGCTTTCTATCACAGGAGGAACCTAAGAGAGTGTAAGAAGCTCTATTGGATCCAGATTGGATTTTAGCAATGCAAGAAGAGCTAAACCAATTTGAGAGAAACAAAGTATGGAAGCTGGTACCCAAGCCAAAGAACAAGAGTTCTATTGACACAAAATGGGTATTCAGAAACAAGATGGATGAAAATGGCATTGTCATAAGGAATAAAGCCAGATTGGTTGCTAAAGGCTACTCTCAACAAGAGGGAATAGATTTTGATGAAACATTTGCTCCAGTTGCCAGACTTGAAGCCATCAGAATCTTTCTAGCCTATGCAGCTAATGCCAATTTCAAAGTCTATCAAATGGATGTCAAGAGTGCATTTCTAAATGGGGAATTAGAGGAAGAAGTTTATGTAAGCCAACCTCCAGGATTTGAAGATCCAAATTTTCCAGACTATGTGTATTATCTGTTGAAAGCACTCTATGGACTAAAGCAAGCACCTAGAGCCTGGTATGAGACTCTGTCAAAATTCCTTCTAGATAATCACTTCACAAGAGGTAATGTTGACAAAACTCTCTTCTTTAAAAATGTTGATGGCTCTAAAATACTTGTTCAAATTTATGTAGATGATATTATATTTGGATCTACAGATGATAAGCTTTGTAAAAAGTTTGTTAAGTTAATGCAAAGTAAATATGAATTGAGCATGATGTGAGAGCTAACTTATTTTCTTGGTTTACAAGTTAAACAAGTTAGTGATGGAATTTTCATTAGTCAAACTAAATACATTTATGATCTTTTAAAGAAGTTTGACTTAATGGATTGTTCAACTGCAAAAACTCCCATGGCCACTGCCACCAAGCTTGAATTAAACAAGGCTGAAAAGTCTGTGGATATTTCAAGTTATAGAGGCATGCTTGGCTCACTTTTATATTTAACTGCTAGTAGACCTGATATAATGTTTTCTACACGTCTCTGTGCTAGATTTCAAGCTGACCCTAAAGAATCTCACTTAGTGGCTATTAAAAGAATTTTCAGATATCTCAAAGGGACTCCAAATCTAGGAATTTGGTATCCTAGAGAGTCTGGTTTTGATCTAATTGGATACTCAGATGCAGATTATGCAGGCTGCAAAATAGACAGGAAAAGCACAACTGGTACCTGTCAATTTCTAGGGAACAAGCTTGTGTCATGGTTCAGCAAGAAGCAGAATTCTGTTTCCACATCAACAGCTGAAGCTGAGTACATTGCTGCTGGTAGTTGCTGTGCACAGATATTATGGATGAGGAATCTACTATTTGACTATGGTCTGACTGTTGACAAGATTCCAATATTCTGTGACAACACAAGTGCCATTGCCATTACTGAAAATCCAGTGCAGCACTCAAGAACCAAGCACATTGATATCAAGTACCACTTTATTAGGGAACATGTGATGAAAGGTACAGTGGAACTTCATTTTGTTCCAAGTGAACAGCAGATTGCAGATATATTTACCAAGCCACTTGATGAAACAACATTCACAAGATTAGTAAGTGAGTTAGGTATGCTTAATTATTCATAATTTATGTCATCTATATAATCTGCCTTGAAGCCTGAAATGAATTTGCTGCAAGAACAAAGTTGGCTTTAAGTAAGACTTATCCTATCAACGGATATTCCCCATTCATTGAAAGCCAAAATTGTTCTATCAACGGATGTTCATTATCCGTTGAAAGACAAATACATTTCTGGTAATTTTATCCTTCAACGGATAAAATGGTGTTGATCATCAACGGATAACTATTTACCTTATCCGTTGAAGTGTAACATCAGTTACTATAAGTGAGTCACAGCCGTTGATTCTTTTACTCAACCGTTGATACAGATATACAGTGTTGTATGTCTTTTTATTTAAGGTAGTTTTCAGAATTTCTACAGTTTTATTTATTCTTGAATGGCTGTAACTTACTTAAAAGTATCATTTAATCATTTTATTTACATTTTAATTCAAGAAAGTATAAAAGCCCAATTGAACTCTTATTTTCACTTTACGCTTTCTTGCAATTCTTATTCTCCTTCTCTCCCAAAAATTCTCAAGTTTTTCTCTGCAACCTCTACTCACAACAATGGCACCAGTAGTCAAAATTATGTCTCAAACAGGATTTGTTTATGAAAAGAATAATTTCGTAGCCTTGGTTGAAAAGAATGAAGCCCATTCTGATTATCACAAGATGATGGACTTCATCAAAAAATGCAAACTAAGCTATGCAATGCTGGAAGCCCCAACCATCTATTGTGAGGTGATTGAGGAGATTTGGACAACTGCAGAGTTCAACTCCACAGATATGACTATTGCCTTCTCTCTCAAAGGTAAGGACTATTGCATTAAATGTGATGATATACAATCTTGCTTTAAGTTGCCTGAGAATAATGCCATGACACCACACACTGATAAAGATGTATCTGCTATGTTAGATTCCATAGGCTATGCTTTTGATTCTGCTAGTTTATGTAGTATTAGAAGGAAAGGCCTTAGGAAAGAATGGAGTTTTCTTGGAGATGCCTTCATTAAAGTTTTCTCTGGGAAGATTAGCAATTTTGATGCCATAACTTCATCTCTTGTTAATATGCTCTATATGCTAGTTTCTGATAGGTACTTTAATTTTAGCAACTGTGTTATGCTAGAATTAGGATCCAGATTAGGTAACAAAGCTACTAGACCACATAACATCTACTATGCTAGATTCTTTATGTTATTGGCTAACCATGTTGCTGAAGGTTTGGTTATATCAAATGAGAATAATAAACTCAAATGCTGGGCACAAGAGAAAAGGGTCCTTGCAGACCTTTTGAGAATGAACCTCAACAGCCAGGTGCCATTGGTATACTTGCCAATCATGAATGCACCACAGGTAAGTGAGGTAAACACTTCTATAACTCCTACTATTTCCAACCCCATTGTTTCTTTGCCCTCTAGTGTGGCCATGGAATCTGTATCTTTGTCCAAACAGGTTCCTGCCAAAGCCACCAAAACCAAAGTTTCAAAACTCAAGTCAAAGAAACCTACCTCTGTTGTTTCTCAAAAGACAACAGTTATAACAACTACCATAAACCCTGAAGGGAGTGAACAGGGTGTGAGTGGTGAGGGGAGGGGTGAACATCAAGAAACCCCCCAGGATAAGGTGGGAGAGGTGAGTGGTACCCAAGCCAGCCAAACCACAGTCTCTCAAAAGACTGTGGTGGTTCAAAAGGAGTCCAACACATCCCTAGTTGCATCCTCCCAAAAGGATGTAACTATTGAAAATAGTCCCCAACCAGGGACACAGAACAAAAGAGGGAGGGACACTGAAGCCACACATTCACCAATTAAAGCCTTTTCAAGGAAGAAGAAGGCCAAGACCCTAGTTTCCACACAAGGGACACACACAGCACAGATACATCCACCTGTATCTGAGCCTTCACAAATTCAGCTTGATGTGATTCTAGCAAATGTGGAATCACAGCCCCATTCTCTCATAATAGAAACACACCAATCATCAAACTCTCCATCACCCTCTCTGGATGTGGATATGATATTCACATCAATTCCTGATTCTCCCTCATTAAAACTCAGGGAGGAGCCCCACTCAAAACCTGATGATCATCATCTTTTAGATGATTTGTTGGATCATCTTTTAGATGATTATGTCACTTTCTATATCTACATCTTTTCCTTCTTCAACGGATATCTCTCATCCGTTGACAAGTGGTTGTTCTTCAACGGATAAGCTTAACATCAGTTATCCGTTGATACCATCAGTTTCCACTTCAACGGATACTCCCTATCCGTTGATGGTCTCTACACACATAACAGAAATAATACCAACTGTAGAGGACATGGCTACTGTACAATCACTTTTAGGTTTGAGGGAAGGGAGTGATCTTTTGAGTGAGAGGCTGGGTTGCTCCCAGGCAAAAGGAGAGGTTGAGAGTCACCATATGCATGCTATTTCTTCTAGCATGGCAAAAGTGAGTGAGGGGAGTGCCACCTTAGAAGGTGAGGGTGAGGGTGTGAGGGTGAGGGTGTGAGGGTGTGTGTGAGCCAGGGGGAGCCCCTGATGCAAGAAAATAGAGAAAAAGAGAGAAAGGAAGGTACAGAAGCTATAAGGGTGGATCCAGCCATTGCTAGTGAGTCAATGAAAGTGGATGATGCAGAAAAGGAAAGACAATTTCAGCAACATTTCAAAGCTGCAATTGATAACATTTCCTTGGATGCTGACACTTTTACTCATCCTGTTTCAGCCTATCAATTATTGGCTGCTCAGGGCAATGTGGAGGCAGAACAGACATTACACATTGTACACACTTCAGAATCCCTTCTCAGAGACAAAGCTGCTGTTAACAGGCTGCCTTCTCAAGCTAGTGAGCCATCTGAAGAATTTGGAGTGAATTCTAATGATGATGACTCTAATTCTTTGGATGAGAGCATGAACTTAGGGGGAGTAGCAGGCCCAAGTTCTGTTCCTGATCTTCCTGAATGGGCATGGGCAAAAGCCTCCACACCAAGAGAGTTTAGTGTCACTTTTATTAGACAAGTCATGACAATTCAGCAGGCCCTTCAGGAGACTACAGATGCTGGTACCAAGGCAATTCTTCAAGCTCATCTGGAATCTCTGCATCTCTTGCAGTTGCAGCATTTTCAACAAAATCTAAGTGTGGATGAGCTCAAATAGGACATTGCTGATCTGAAATCCTACAATGCTGAGAAGTTGGATTCAGTCATACCTTATGGTACTATGCAAGATTTGTTGGGGAGACTGAGGAAAGAATCTGATGTTGACAAGAGACTGGCCAGATTGGAAAACAGGGTTCAAATCATTGAAGATTTTGTGGTCACCATTCTTCAGAATCAACAAACTCAAACAAATCTACTCATGCAACTGGCCAATGCACAAGGCTTGACTTCTACCCTTGATGATAACAAAAAGGGGGAGAATAAAGGGAAAGGGGAAGGAGAGCCATCAACAACAGTTCAAATTTCTCAAGTGCTATTTCCTGTCATCACCACTTCTCCAATTATTCAAATCAAAGGAAAGCTTGATGGAATTGATCTAATCTAGATAGCAGCAGCTGAATTACAAGTCAAAGAGCAAAGGAAGAAGATTGATGAAAAGATGCAACAAATATTTGGTTCTACAACTTCTCAATCACAATCTGTGAAGCACAACACAAAAGTGGAATCAATTATTATGGAACTCAAGTCAGTAGGGAGGAATAAGGTTGGAGAGACTTCTTCCATGGATTTGAAACCTATGGTCCTCAAGCCCAACAACAGATCCAATAAGGACTCTACAAATAATCCTCTGAAAGAAGTGGATTTTCCTCTTCCAAAGGCTGATGAGGACAAGCTTTTGGGTGGAAGTATCTCATATCTCAAAGAGACCATGGATGTGGCTGTAAGGAGAAACATGGCTATTATCTTCAGAGAGGGAAAGAGCATATGTGTGATGCAAGGACATCCCAAATTCTCAATAGCCAAGAGGGAAGAAACCAGAAGGTTGAAGAAAGAAGCCAACCAGCTAAAGGCTGACAAAAGAGCACAAGCAAAGCTTGACAAACAGCTAAAGTCAAGTCAGGCTGGAGAACAGAAAGAAATTGAAGATAAAAGTGAAGATGAAGCTATGGGGGACATGGTTGGTACTGAGATGGAGGAAAGAAGTAAGGGAAGAGAAGAATGGCAGAAAGGGAACAGAAAGAAGGTCAATGCAAAAAGAAAAATGGTAGATAAGACTGAAGAAACCCAATCAATATCCAAACCACTACCCTCTATTCCTGAACCCATTGTGCCTGACCCCTTCATGAACATTCATGGTGAAACAATCATTCCCAAGGAGGAACCAATTGATTGGGACGCCATCAAATTGCCCACCTTCCTAACCTCTTCTCCACCATCAAAGAAGCAGAAAAGAAGAATCAAATCAACACCCTCTAGAGCCTCAATCAAATTCACACAGAAGCCTAAGCCTAAATCTCAAGCCTCTAAAGATGATTATGTTCACATCTGTGACATAAAAGAATTTTCAGACATTGAACTCTATCTGGATGAGCTGGAGGAAGTAAGGGGAATAGCTGCCTACAGACAGCTACCAGAAAGACTAGTGTTCAATTACAAAGGAGATGGGGAAAGAACCTGGCCTTTTTACAGAATTCTGAATGAAGGCTACTCTACCTTGATTAGAGTCTACTCAGCCATACAAAGGGATTCTGGCTTTACCAGGACTGCCAAGACTGAGATTCTCAACAAGATTGCCAACATAAGGAAAACTTGGAGGGAGCCCAATGCTTTGCCTAGAACTTTACTCATTCAAGAAAGAGGAATTACAATTCATAAATCACCTCATTGGTTGATGGAGTTCAGAGACAACAAAGGAGTCAGAAGATTTTTCAGAATTGAAGATCAGCTCAAGATGCCAGTAATGAAACTCTCAAGGATATGCAATCTAAGTTGGACATCAATGAAGAAGATGAAGCTGAATTCTACAGACAACTTCAACTTCAAATAGAGGAGAATGACAGGAGGCTAGGAAAGAAAACAAGGGATCAAAGGAAAAGGAAGTAATCTGTTCAGGCTAAAGGAGCACCCATGGAAATAATGTAACTCCTCAATTCCATCTCAGCATACACATTTTTGTAGCACTTTTGAATTTCTGCTTTATTACAGTTAATATATTTGTCAAGTGTTTTGTTATCATCAAGCTAAACCCAAATTTATGCCTACAGTTCTAGTAGACATAAATAGGGGGAGATTGTTAGGAATATGTGCATTAGTTTGATGATAAGTTAAACAAAACACTTAAGTAGAAATCTAGTGTTTGTAGCCTCAACGGATAAGACCATCTTGGCTATCTGTCGAAGGAGTAGCTTTACTTAGCAATAAGTTTAGTATTGTAGCACATTTCATTCTCTGGATTCAAGTTGTAATTCTTAGATGTTGTAGGAAAGTATCAGTCATGTTGACTACTAGTGGATATGCAAATAGGAGGTCTAATTGTAAATATTTCATGCCTTGTAATTCTGTATAAGTGAAGAAGTATCAACTGATATTGAAGACCTTCAACGGATAAGAAACAAAACTTCAACGGATGTCTCTAATGCTTCAACGGATAATATCCATCAACGGATAAGTGCTTCAACGGATAAAGACTTCAACTGATAATGCATCAACGGATAAAGCTTCAACGGATAAAGCCTCAACGGATAAGGCATCAACGGATGAAAGCTTCAACGGATGCTTAGTTCATTAGCAGTTGATAGTGACAATTCACAAGCTGATAGAGGCACATGGGTTGACAGAGACAAACTGGAATGTGGAAGCCTCTAGGAGGAATCAAGAAAATGCAGCATTCCCATTCTGATGCAAACAAGGAAGTATTCAAAGATTCACAGATTATCCTAGATTGCATTGGATAGAGAAATGAAGAAGAAACATGTGAAGAATCCTTTCAATTGTATTTTACAGTTTTGTCTTCACTTGTAAACTTGGTGTTATATAAACCAAGTAGCAGCTAGTAATTAGATAAGAATTTTCCTGAGCTGTTTAGAAATATCAAGAGAGAAAATCATATAGTTTGTACTAGGAAGCAGCTGTGATTTAATTCTTTGAATCACAGATTTTCTGAAATAACACATCTCTGGTGGAACAGCAAATCCAGCAGAAAAGTTTTTAAGTTCTTTGTATTCTTTACATTTGTGTTTGAATATATATCTGTCTGCATCAGCTTCAAGCAATTCACACACATTTGTTCACTTAAACACTTAGCCTTAGAAACTGCTCAAAACTTGAAAAAGTTTTGAGATTTACATTCAACCCCCCTTCTGTAAATCTCATTTTTAGTCCACTGGGAATAACAATTGGTATCAGAGCAAGCTCTTAATATACAAAGAGTTTAAAGATCTATTTTTCTAACATCATGAGTGCATAGAAGAATCCTCCTGCTACCATCATGAGTAGGAAGGATATTGGTATAAAGATCCCAGTCCTGGAAAAAGATAATTATCATCACTGGAAAGTGAAGATGCATTTACATCTTCTTTCTCAAGATGAAAGCTACATCAACTGTATTGAAAATGGTCCTCACATCCCTCACAAAGTAGCTTTTTAGCCGTGTAATTCAAGGAAGCAAAGAATAAGCTTTTGGAAGGTGGTTGGTCCAGGGTTTGTGGACTAGTGTAAGTTATATTGTGTAAAGTTGTTTATATTATATTATATTATAGATGTGTATTGTATAGTTGGGACTAGTATACTTCTTTTTGAAGTTTTACTAGCGTGTTTAATTTTGAGTTTGTAAAGTATTGAAAAGAGTTTTAAAAGAAAGTGAAAAATTTATTTTTGGAATTCTTGTTTATAGAACTATAACCTTAAAAGATCTTGGATTAGTTTGGGGTCATAGATGCTAAATATCTTCCGCTGTCATTTATTAATTGATTTAAAAGGTTATTTTGGATTGAGGTTTCATAGTGACGACCAAATCCTTTAACCCCGGATTTGGGGGCTTTACAAAAAGGGTGAATTAACCATGAGAGTTCAAGGGCAGGATATCACATTCAATATTTTAAATGCAATGAAATTTCCCATTGATGAGAGGTGTGCTTTAAAGTGGAGTTGGTCGACTCCGTAGTTACTTCGGAGCTTGATCACTTGCTAAGGACTGACGCCTATAAAAAAGCCTTAACGGGGGAGTTTGATAGTGAAGTTGAAGAAGAGGAAGAGCAAATACAGTATTTGAATGCATTCCCATGGAAGAGGAAGTTGGACTTGCCTTTTAAGTCTCTTGGATTGGAAGAGCTAAAAAATTCTCCAAAGCGTCTCAAGCCATCTATCGAAGAAGCTCCAACACTTGAGCTCAAACCACTGCCTGAACACTTGAGATATGCATTTTTAGGTTATGCATCTACTTTTCCTATTATTATTGCATCTGACCTTTCAGGAAGTGATGAAGATAAGCTCTTGAGAATTTTGAGAAAGTTTAAATCATCAATTTGATGGAATATAACAGATATCAAGGGAATCAGCCCTTCTTATTGCATGCATAAAATTCTGAGGAAGGAAGCAACAAAGAAGGCTAAATCCTATCATGCAGGAGGTTGTGAAGAAGGAAATTCTTAAATGGCTAGATGCATGAATCATTTATCCTATATCTGATTGTTCGTGGGTGAGCCCGGTGCACTGTGTGCCTAAGAAAGGAGGCATCACCATTGTAGCTAACGAGAAAATAAGCTCATCCCTACTCAGACAGTCACATGATGGAGAGTTTGCATGAATTATCGAAAGATGAATAAATCCACAAGGAAGGATCACTTCCCGCTTTCATTCATTGATCAGATGCTTGACAGGTTGGCTGGTCATTAGTACTATTATCTTCTGGATGGATGTTCGGGATATAATCAGATTGGCATTGCTTTAGAACATCAAGAGAAGACCACGTTTACTTGTCCATTTGGCACTTTTGCTTTTCGTCGAGTCTCTTTCGGACTTTGTGTTGCGCCTACTACTTTTCATAGTTCCATGATTGCCATTTTCTCAGATATGATTGGCACTAATGTGGAGGTGTTCATGGATGACTTTTCCGTGTTCGGTACTTCTTATGATGAATGCTTGCATAATCTTGGGTTGGTGCTGAAAAGATGTGTTGAGACCAATCTGGTGCTCAATTGGGAAAAATGTCACTTCATGGTGCAGCAGGGTATCATTATTGGGCACAAGTTATCTAGAAAGGGTCTTGAGGTGGATAAGGCCAAAGTGGGGATCATTAAAAATCTTCCTCCGCCAATCTCGGTTAAAAGAATCCGCAGTTTTCTTGGTCATGCGGGTTTTTATCGGCGATTCATCAAAGATTTCTCCTAAATCTCTAAGCCTTTGTACAATTTGCTGGAAAAGGATATTCCCTTCAAATTTGATGAAGAATGTCTAGCTGCTTTTGAAAGCTTGCAAAAGAGTTTGACTACAGCACCTGTGATTACTGCACGTGATTGGAATGAGCCATTCGAGATGATGTGTGATGCTAATGACTTTGCAGTTGGAGCAGTTCTTAGCCAGAGGAAGCAGAACATTTTCCATATGGTTTACTATGCTAGTAAGACCCTTAATGGTGTTCAGCTGAATTACACTACTACAGAGAAGGAGTTGCTGGCAATTGTCTATGGTTTCGACAAATTTTAATTTTATTTGCTTGGGACAAAGGTGACAGTTTACACTGATTATGCTTCTATTCGATATTTGGTCTCGAAGAAAGATTCAAAACCTCGCTTGATTCGATGGATTCTCTTACTTCAGGAATTCGAGATGGAAATCAAGGATCGAAAAGGTACAAAAAATCAAGTGGCAGATCATCTATCACGCTTGGAAGATCAAGGTAAAACTTCGAATGATAAGACATTGATCAATAAATCTTTTCCCGATGAGCAACTTTTTTGGTGCAAGAAGAATGGCTGTGGTTTGCAGATATTGTGAACTATCTGTTGAGTAATGTTATTCCCCCAGAACTCCCATATGCTCAAAGGAAGAAGTTTCTGCATGAGGTGAAGTGGTATCGATGGGATGAGCCATTCTTGTTTAGACAATGAGCATATCAGATTATTTGGTGATGCATTCCGTATAGTGAAACTAAGGGAATCTTGCGAGACTGTCACTCTACTATGTATGGTAGACATTATGGTGGAGAGAGGACAGTTGCTCGTATCTTTCAAGCAGGATACTTCTGGCCTACTTTGTTTAAGGATACTCATCAGTTCATTTTGAGATATGATCGTTGCCAATGAGTTGGTAATATATCCAAGAGAGATGAGATGCCTATTAATGTGATGCTCGAAGTTGAGATTTTCGATGTTTGGGGAACCGACTTCATGGGGCCATTTTTATCATCCTGCAATAATCAGTATATTCTGTTGACGGTTGATTATGTGTCAAAATGGATCGAGGTGAAAGCATTACCAACCAATGATTCCAAGGTGGTGATCGACTTCCTTCATAAGCAAATATTCATGCGGTTCGGTACCCCAAGAGTTATAATCAGTGACGAGGGATCGCATTTCTGCAATCGCAAGTTCACTGCATTGATGGAGAAGTATCACGTGAATTATCATATTTCCACATCTTACCATCCTCAAACTAATGGGCAAGTTGAAGTGTCTAATCGGGAGATTAAATGTATCTTAGAGAAGGTGGTGAGTCCATCAAGAAAAGATTGGTATTTAAAGCTAGATGAAGTTTTTTGGGCATATAGAACAACATTCAAGACTCCTCTTGGTATATCTCATTTCCAGTTGGTGTATGGGAAGGCGGGTCACTTGCCTGCAGAGTTAGAGCATAAAGCATATTGGGCTTTGAAGAGGCTAAATCTTGACATGGAAGCTGCTGGAGAGAAAAGAATGCTTCAACTAAATATACTCGAGGAGTTTCGACTATAGGCTTATGAGAATAACAAAGTATACAAAGAGAAAGTCAAGAGATGGCATGATAGGAGATTAGTGCGCAAGTCTTTTGTGCTCGGTCAGAAGGTTCTATTGTACAACTCTCATCTCTGACTTTTTCTGGAAAAACTTAAGTCGAGGTGGTCAGGGCCATTCACGGTCAAAACTGTGTTTCCACATGGAGCTGTGGAGATTTTTGATACGTATCCGGATCAAGCGTTCAAGGTGAATGGGAAGAGATTGAAGCATTATTATGGAGATACGGAGAACCAGGAGGTGGTGAGCGTTGTTCTATTCGACAACTTGATTCAAAATTTCACGCAAGCTAGAGACGTAAACCAAGCGCTTCGTGGGAGGCAACCCATATTTTTTTAATAGTAGGTTCAGCAAGAAAAAAATGAAAAAAGCAAAAAAAATTCAGTTTTCCAGAAGCCCGACATGCCTGCGCCAGAAGCGGGGCGGCCGCGCAGAAATGTCTAGAACACGGCGCGCACGCGGGGGTATACGGGGCGGCCGCGCGAAAGTTCTGGAAAAATAGAAAATAAAAACACCCCATCCCAAATTTTAACCTTAATCCTACACTAATTCCTATTCCTAAACAACTCTAAAGCCTACCCATTCCCTCACATATCCTATATACATATACATCTCTTAAATATATATATATATAATGAAAGAGATGTGTCCTAAGTCCAATCATGTATGATGATTTAGGAATAACTTTTATGTAATCTGTTTTGATTTCATTCATATTAATAAAAGACTTGTTTTGGATTTATTGCGGGCTTTATCTATTTAAGTGTTTAAATAAGATATACCATAGTTTAGAGTAAAGCTTTTTATGGATTATGATGAGATCATAATAATGAGACCTAAAAGATGATAACTCTAAACTTAAATATTTCCTGGTCGTAGGATTACTAACTGGTAATTAGTAATCCGCAAAGATCGATACATACTATGCTTGCTTCATTATGGAGGATGTCTGTTCTCATAGACATTTGTGTGGTGACACTATAGCTAGTATGTAGGTGCTTATTATAGAATAAGTTCACTGAACATGACTCACACCACTGAACAATTGATGGAGTTCACTCACGTGTCAGCAGTTGTTCACATAGTGATAGTTGTACAAGTATCCTTAGACTTGAGGTCATCATAGTCATCTTGTGTACACTAAACTATGCTTTGGTTTAGTTCTTAGTCTCCAGGGACAATTATAAGGGCTCTACTGGGTATAGAAATTTGTACACGAAGATAGTGTATGATCAATAAAGGATCTACCCCTTCCAGTGAAGGAAGAGAATGTTCAATGCTGATCCACTTATGCTAGTTCAGGAATCTCTGGCCAGAGTGAATGAAATTAGAAAGGAGTTTCTAATTTACATTAAATAGAACTAAGCATAGTGAATGGGAAAGCAAATGATTAAATAAGATAGGCTTGACACAAGTTCCATGCCTTGTATTTAATCGTGACATTGCAGGGTAGAAGAAATTGATTGTACGGTAACTACTCACTGAATGGGTTCTCGGTATTCTAAGCAGTGAATTCGTATTATCCGGATAGTCGCGATATGCTGAGAAGTATCCCTCACGATGTAGAATAAATATGATTAATTAATTAGTCATATTTAATGAATTAGAGAATTTATATAAATAATGATAAAATAGTTTTTATTATTATTTATTTCTACTACCGGCTTAATATTGAACCTACAGGGTCACACCATAAAAGAGAATGATTTAATGGTGGAGGAATTAATTAATAATGGATGATAATTATTTATTTGTGAAATAAATAATTAATTAGCAAATTTAATAATTGATTAAATGAGATTTAATTAATTATAAATTAATTAAGAAAAGTTCTTAATATTATTAATTAAGAATTTAATTTTGGAAATTAAATCAAGTGAGAGAATTATTTTTCTAAAGTGTTTAGAAAAGGGATTAATGATTAAAAGGTGTTTTAATTATTAGTTAATTGGTTAATAAGAATAATCAATTAAAGGGTTAATAATAATAATATTTTATGGAAAATTTTTAGCTGAAAATTTTGCCTATAAATATACTATTATAAACCCTATTTGCCTGAACTCAAAAAAAACCCTAATTCTAAAGTAGAACGAGAGGGAGGCAACTAATTCTCTCAACCTCTTCCTCCTCCATCACATTGTACTCTTGGTGGATACCGGTGGAGTGCTTCACACTCGAGGAGCAGCTGCTAGGGATTTCCGTTCATCATTCTTGGATCGCTATTAAAGACGTCCATCTTTCCATTAACGTAAAGCTTCTTAATGTAAACATAATGAACTACGAATTAAATATTATTTGTCGCATGGATCCTGTGGAGGGTTTCGGTTTTTTTTAAGATTTAAATTTACGTTTTCGTTGCGTTTATGTGCTAAAAACCCTTAAATGGCATCAAAGCTACTTGCGAAAAGTTTTTAATTCATTTATTTGTTTAACTGTTTTCGATATATGAGCATGTACGTGATTCGCCATGATTTGATGTTGATATAATATGCTTATATATGTATGGTTTTGAATATATGATATTCATGTGAGTTGTATAATCATAAGATGATTATATAATCTGTATATATAATGATATATACATGATTTATGTTTGTTCTAATTATGAGAATCATATTAGATACGGATTCTGAATTGGCTGCTACAGATTTGCTGAAATCTGGGTCTGGTGTCCGATTTACGCAAACGAATACCCTATTCCATAGGTAAACGAGCGTCTGAACAAAACTTATAGGTAAAGCTATCAACGACTCGTCTGTAAGGCTTTTGACGTCGTTTACTGCCCGTAAACAATGATTCTTGTTTTTCTGATTTGATTCTGATTTTTCTGATTTTTGTCATATATTTTTTTTATGATTAGATCATGGATAATATGATATGTTAAGATCAGATTATGTGTTTTAACATGCTTTTATGTGTTGTATGAGCATGGTGGATGGTTATGGCCTTTCGACCTTAGTGTAATGGTTTTGGTTTTGGTTTTAAATACGACTTGCATGTCGTCAATCTTTGTAATCATAAACCTCGAATGTAACTCGATTTATTCTTGTAAGTTCATTAGATTAGTTTTACTTTCAATCTATGGAATGTAATTGAAGACTCAAGAAGGCTATCCAATGGAGGTGATACAAAGAAGAAGATGAGGCATACAAGAAGTCTAAACAAAGAAGAAGACTTATGTAATAAGTAGTTGTATTTATTTCCATCACCATATTAGATTGACCTTGATCTTTATCATGAGCTTGATAAAGATCACATAGGATGGGGCCATAACCAAACACATTTACTTTATTGCACTTTACATTTACTTGTTTATTTAATTTTATATATGAGATATATGCCTATGTTTACCATGCGATGATAGATTTAGGTGAGCTTAAATCAATATAAGGCGTGCTCTAGAAAATCTAGAATAGGAATCGTTTCTTTCCTTAACAATAATATTATGAATACAATCATGAGATTCTTGTGTTTATGAAACACGTAATTAAATATGAATTTTCAATATTGAGAGAAAGGATGATTCTGTCAAAAGCAGATTTCTATCTGTAAGAAAGGGATATTAAGTGACGCCTCTTGACAATGCTCCCCCCGATCTGGGAATCATCTGATTATCGATTATTGATTTGAAATATTTAATTTAAAAGGAAGAATCTCTTTATAATATGATTATGATTGTAACATAATATAATCCCTCTAAAATTAAATAATATCAAGTAGTAATTGGCCAATGACACAACGGGCTTGTGTCGGTCAAAGCCTTCCAACATGGTAGAAAGTAGTTCTTATTTTTAAATCATTGTCGTTTCGTGCTACATCCGAGGGCTTTGATTTCGAAATAAGAAATACTTGTCTATTACAAAGGATGTGTACATTGAATTAGAATCTAAAGGTCGTTACGTGCTACAGCCGTGGACCGTTGGAGACTGATTCAATTGTACGAAATATTGGGTTAGACTTGACTTAGAATATTCAGTTTGTCGTGCTACAGCCGTGACTCAATTATTCAAGAGGCTAAAGTTTTATTAGGGAATAACATAAGATGTAATTGACAAGAGTTGTCTGCCTATTGAACATCACATGACGTTTCGTGCTACAACCGAGGTTGTGTGATGGAATGTAGGATCCCTATTCCCACTAGCATTATGAATGCTTAATTTTCACTTAGGGGTTGTATAAATTAGATAAACTAGTGGGAGCCACTTATGAATAAAGACCCGATTCATATAGTGTTTTGAAATGAAATTGAATATTTGCTAAGTGTTGTTATGTGATTCAACATTTACAGATTTACTATATTCGTTATGTCTTCTGCACTATCACTCCGGAGTATACTAGATGCTCACAAGTTGACTGGTCATAATTTTGCTGACTGGCTTCGAAACTTGAGAATTGTTCTCAGGGTTGAGAAGCTGGAATATGTGCTTGACTCACTTAAGCCTACCGAACCTGCTAGCGATGCACATAATGATGAACATGTTGTGTATCGTAAGTGAATAGATGATGCAAATGTTGCTCAATGCATCATGCTAGCTTCCATGAACATTGAGCTACAGAAGCAACATGAGCATATGGATGCTCACACTATCCTTATGCATCTACAAGAGTTGTATGATGTGGTAGGGAGGACAGCTCGATATGAGATATCGAAGGAACTGTTCGGTTGTAGGATGTCTGAGGTATCATCTGTGAATGACCATGTACTTAAGATGATCAATTTGATTGAACGTCTTGGACAACTTGGTTTTTCTATGGATGGGGAGCTGAACCAAAACTTGGTCTTGCAATCACTTCCGAGTTTGTTTTCGCAGTTTGTTGTGAAATTTCACATGAATAAGCTGGATGTCAGCCTGCCTGAACTCCACAACATGTTGAAGACTGCGGAATCGAATTTTCCCCCAAAGAAGAGTTCTGTTCTTCTAATTGGTGAAGGTTCCAATCCTAAGAAAAGGAAGAAGAACCCTTCCAAGAAGAAGAAAGTAGGTGAGAAAAAGCCGGTTCCACCAAAAGCTGAAGACCCCAAGAGCAAAGCTGTTTGCTTTCACTATAACAAGGTGGGGCACTGGAAGAGGAACTGAAAGGTTTACCTTGCAGAATTCAAGAAGAAGAAGAAGGGTAGTGGGACTACCACTTCTGATTCAGGTATGTTCATGATCGAAGTTAATATGTCACTAAGTCAAATTTCTACTTGGGTATTAGATACCGCATGTGGTTCTCATATTTGCAATTCATTGCAGGGACTAAGGAGAAGTAGGACTCTTGAAGAAGAGGAGGTGATTCTACGGATGGGAAATGGAGCAAGAGTTGCTGCTGAAGATGTAGGATCATTTCATTTACATATGCCTACAGGCAAGACTATTGTTCTAAATAACGATTGTGAGGAATATTATTTCTATTCCATGTTAGACTTGGCTGGATTTTTGTTTGTTATTCAGAATAATAAATGTTCAATTTTTAGAGATAACGTTCTTTATGGAAGTGGTATTTTAAACAATGGTCTGTATGTATGTGACGTAGAGCATAATTTACTACAAATTGAACATACTAATAAAAGAAAAAGGGATGATGAAAATCTCACTTTCTTGTCGCACTACGGACTTGGTCATATTAGTGAAAATAGACTGCGGACATTGCATAAGGAAGGATTACTTGACCCCTTTGATTTTGAATCATATCCTACATGCGAGTCTTGTCTATTGGGTAAAATGACCAAATCTCCATTTAGTGGACATGGAGTGAGGGCTGCAGATTTTCTAGGATTGGTACACACAGATGTATGTGGACCAATGTCTACGCAAGCTATGGGTGGATTTTCATACTTCATTACTTTCATAGATGATCGATCTAGATTCAGATATGTGTATTTGATGAAACACGAGTCTAAAGCCTTTAAAAAGTTCAAAGAATATAAGTATGAAGTGGAAAAACAAACCAAACATACTATTATAACTCTTCGATCAGATCGAGGTGGTGAATACTTGAATGGAGAGTTTCTAGCTTATCTCAAAGAAAATGGTATAGTCTCCCAGTGGACTCCTCCATATACTCCATAGTTGAATGGGGTATCTGAAAGGAGAAATCAAACTTTGTTAGACATGGTTCGATCCATAATGAGCTATATAAATCTTCCAGTATTCCTGTGGGGTTATGCAATGGAAACCTCAGCATATTTACTGAATAAGATGCCTTCCAAATCTGTTCCTCAAACTCCATATGAGATATGGAAAGAAAGGAAACCGAGTCTTAAACACGTTAAGATTTGGGGATGTCCAACTTATGTCAAGAAAGTTGACCCAGATAAGCTGGAATCTCGATCTGTAAAATGTATTTTTGTGGGATATCCTAAAGAGAATTTAGGGTATTACTTTTACACCGATCATCAAGTGATTGTCTCCAGACATGCTACCTTCTTGGAAAACAGTTTATCCATGAAGGAAATAGTGGGAGCAAAATTGAACTTGATGAAGTTCAAGAAGCACAAACTACTACGGATCAAGTGGACACACCTGTTCAGACTGAACAACCTTCTGTGAAACAGCCCATTCGTAGGTCAGGGAGAGTGTCTCGCCAACCTGAGAGGTATTATGGCCTTGTCATTAAGAATGACAATGAGTTGTCAATCATTGATGATGACGACCCTGGACCTATAATGAGGCTATGAGTAGTGTTGACTCAGAGAAATGGCATAGTGCCATGAAATCTGAAATGGAATCTATGTATACCAACCAAGTATGGACTCTGGTTGAGGCGCCTGAAGGTGTTAAGCCTATTGGGTGCAAGTGGGTATACAAAAGAAAGATTGGAGCAGATGGGCAGGTGGAGACCTATAAGGCCAGGCTCGTGGTAAAAGGATTCAGACAAAGGCAAGGGATTGACTTTGATGAAACTTTTTTTCCTGTAGCCTTGTTAAAATCAATTCGGATTTGCTTGCGATTGCTGCTTACTAAGACTATGAGATCTGGCAAATGGACGTGAAAACGACCTTCCTCAATAGGAAACTTGAAGAGGAAGTGTATATGACACAGCCATAGGGTTTTCTTTCCAAGGGAAATGAACACCTAGTGTGTAAGCTGCTGCAAACCATATATAGTTTAAAGCAAGCTTCTCGTAGATGGAACATCCGTTTTGATGAGACAATCAAAGAGTTTGGTTTTATCAAAAATATAGATGAACCATGTAGTGGGAGCGCGGTAACATTTCTTGTATTATATTGAAAGAGGAGACGTCAAGAGAGTTGACACACATAACAACGTAGTAGACCTACTCCTACTCACAAAGCCACTTTCTCAAAGTCACTTTGATCGTCATAAAGACAAGATGGGTATTAGATACCAGAGTGATTGGCTTTAGTACAAGTGGGAGATTGAAAGAGATGTGTCCTAAGTCCAATCATGTATGATGATTTAGGAATAACTTTTATGTAATCTGTTTTGATTTCATTGATATTAATAAAAGACTTGTTTTGGTTTTATTGCGGGCTTTATCTATTTAAGTGTTTAAATAAGATATACCATAGTTTATAGTAAAGTTTTTTATGGATTATGATGAGATTATAAAAATGAGACCTAAAAGATGATAACTCTAAACTTAAATATTTCCTGGTCGTAGGATTACTAACTGGTAATTAGTAATCCGCAAAGATCGGTACATACTATGCTTGCTTCATTATGAAGGATCTCGGTTCTTATAAACATTTGTGTGGTGACATTATAGCTAGTATGTAGGTGCTTATTATAGAATAAGTTCACTGAACATGACTCACACAGTTGAACAACTGATGGAGTTCACTCACGTGTCAGCAGTTGTTCACATAGTGATAGTTGTACAAGTATCCTTAGACTTGTGGTCATCATAGTCATCTTGTGTACACTGAACTATGCTTTGGTTTAGTTCTTAGTCTCCAGGGACAATTATAAGGGCTCTACTGGGTATAGAAATGTGTACACGAAGATAGTGTATGATCAATAAAGGATCTACCCCTTCTAGTGAAGGAAGAGAATGTTCAATGCTGATCCAATTATGCTAGTTCAGGAATCTCTGGCCAGAGTGAATGAAATTAGAAAGGAGTTTCTAATTTACATTAAATAGAACTAAGGATAGTGAATGGAAAAGCAAATGATTAAATAAGATATGCTTGACACAAGTTCCATGCCTTGTATTTAATCGTGACATTGCAGGGTAGAAGGAATTGATTATACGGTAACTACTCACTGAATGGGTTCTTAGTGTTCTAAGCAGTGAATTTGTATTATCCGGATAGTCGCGATATGCTGAGAAGTATCCCTCACGATGTAGAATAAATATGATTAATTAATTAATCATATTTAATGAATTAGAGAATTTATATAAATAATGATAAAATACTTTTATTATTATTTATTTCTACTATCGGCTTAATATTGAACCTACAGGGTCACACCATAAAAGAGAATGATTTAATGGTGGAGGAATTAATTAATAATGGATGATAATTATTTATTTATGAAATAAATAATTAATTAGCAAATTTAATAATTGATTAAATGAGATTTAATTAATTGTAAATTAATTAAGAAAAGTTCTTAATATTATTAATTAAGAATTTAATTTTGGAAATTAAATCAAGTGAGAGAATTATTTTTCTAAAGTGTTTAGAAAAGGGATTAATGATTAAAAGGTGTTTTAATTATTAGTTAATTGGTTAATAAGAATAATCAGTTAAAGGGTTAATAATAATAATATTTTATGGAAAATTTTCAGCTGAAAATTTTGCCTATAAAAATACTATTATAAACCATATTTGCCTGAACCCAAAAAAACTCTAATTCTAAAGTAGAACAAGATGGAGGCAACTAATTCTCTCAACCTCTTCCTCCTCCATCACATTGTACTCTTGGTGGATACCAGTGGAGTGCTTCACACTCGAGTAGCAGCTGCTAGGGATTTTCGTTCATCGTTCTTGGATCGCTATTAAAGACCTCCATCTTTCCATTAACATAAAGCTTCTTAATGTAAACATACTGAACTACGAATTAAATATTATTTTTCGCATGGATCCTGCGGAGGGTTTCGTTTTTTTTTAAGATTTAAATTTACGTTTTCGTTACATTTATGTGCTAAAAACCCTTCATATATATCTTCTTATTCTCTCAAAACCCTAGTTTTTTATATTCACTACTTACACACAAAATCCTTATTATTCTCATGGTACCCAAAAGATCGAGAGTCATGTCGAGTAGTAGCTCTAGTCACTCGTCGGATTCAAGTGTTGGTGGCGCGGTGGATAGATTTTCTTCTCCGGATGCACAAGCTGAGTTTAATCGATTGATGTCCAAATCATTTGCAAAGGAGAGGGGGTTCTTACCCACTGTGAGAGATGGAAAGCTCTCGGAGATGACTACTGACATGGGATGGCAAACTTTCTGCGAGGTACCCACCGCAGTCCCGATGAACATAGTTCGGGATTTTATGCGAATGCAAGGGTAGATAAGATTGGGTTTTCTATGGTACATGGGTGGATTACACACCGGCGGCTATTCGTAGGGTTATCAATCAACCCGCGAGGAAGTCGACGCAAGAGGAATGGGTAAGCCAGACAAGGGAGGATTTTGATCTCAATCATATTGTGGCTGAGTTGTATGTTCCGGGAACATAATGGAAGTGCAAGAGGGGCATGAATGAGCCACTCACTTTTCTGACTGCATTCATGAACATGTATGCTCGAGCATGGAATGCTTCTGTGTGTGCGAATATTATGCCTTCTTCGCATTAGCATGATGTTATTGTTAATCAAGCTATTTTACTTTGGGGGATCTTGAATGAGGAGTATGTACATCTCGGCCATTTGATACATCAGAATATGCTGCGGTTTTTGTGGAGCCAAACATCGGGGGCGATTCCTCATGCCTCTATTGTGACGAAGCTTTGTGTTTCGGTGGGTGTTAGTTGGCCAAAGTTGGAGTAGTTGCAGATGTCGAGCGCTCCTATTGATAGTTTCACGATCTCTGTCATGCAGGAATGGTATGGTGGAAAGGATGATGGGAAGGGTCTAGGTTACAGTTATGATCATTTTCCCGGTGGCCAGCCAGCTAATCAGATTTATGCTGGTGCTTCTTCTCCAGCTAGGAGTGTAGCTTGGAGAGCAGCTCATGGAAAGGCTAGTTCTTCGCGTGTTCCGCGGGAGGAAGGAAATGGTTTTAGGCTTAGCGATGCGCAGTTTCGGATATTGGCCAGACATATGGATGTGACGTACGACATGCACAGTCATTTTCCGGCTGACTTGACACAGGCTTTGGGCACTGCTTTCTGAGCCACTGGTGTTGAGGTTGATTGGCCAGTGTTTGGTGCTGATTTTGTGTATCCGCCACCTGACACTCCACCCGAGGATGGTGATTTTTCTGATAACTAGGTATGCCTGAAATCCTTATTATTACCTTCAATAAGGACATTGAAAATTTTAAGTTTGGGGGTGATAATGTAAGGATTAGTTTGTGTGTGTCCATATAAATTCATATAGATTCATCTTGCATGTTTAGTTCTATTTCATACATATTTTTGCATGATTGTTCATGTAGGTCATATTTTGTTTATGTTTTGATGCGAGTTCATATAGTTGCATGTGCATGCATATAACATGATCCCTTAGGTTGAGCTATTTCTGATTGATAAGTTGATGTTGATTTGAGTGTGGTGATGACGAATAGAGGGTTATTTAAGTCTTAATGAATTGATTTGCATGCCAGAATTTTTTTTTCACAAAGTCTTATAGGATTTCTTTTAAGCTAGATCATGATCATACTTGTTTATTTGTTGAGATTTAATCACTTGTTTATATATAGAATTTTTGGTATTCTCTTAATGGAAAAAGAACACTGAATTTTAATCTGGAGAAAAACTTGGATTTCATTGCTAGTTGTGAATAAGGCTATGCATCAAATGGCTAGTAGCCGGCTCTTATTTTATGAGTACTATAGGGTTGAATGAGATGGAGCGAAACACACTCATTCAGAAATTGTTGAAAAGAAAAAAAGAAGAAGGAAAAAGAAAAGAAAGAAAAGAAAGAAACAGAAAAAAAGAGAAAAAGAAAAGAAAAAAAATGTGTTTATGCATAATTGATCAATAGTGAGCTCTTTAATACTCGAGTTATTAAGTTCTAGTGGACTTTGTGCCTAGTGACTTAAGGCTTTTATAGTCAGGGATCCACTAACCTAACGCTCGCTACATGGGTATTATTGCATAAATCTTTTGGGACCTCACTCATTGCACGGTCAAATAAGCATCTTTGTTATGTGTTCAATAATAGCATGAATCCTTGTATAACTCTAGTAGGAAGGAGGTGTTGTGAGTCATTATGCATTTAACATATATTCTATTTATAAACTTGTGATTGTTTTGATGATAGATAAGTTATGGTTATTTGATTTTGATCTAGTATCAGGAGTACATCTGTTAGGTATCCACACGCGCAAGTTTCTGGTTCGTGAGTTGGTTTGTGGGATTAATTTGAACTCTATTAAAATTCATGGCATTCTTAGAGGCATTCGCTTGTTGGTTGGTTATGGTTATTCCGAGGGGATCGATTTTATTATCATTTAGTTGCATTCACGTAGTTGCATTCATGCATTAGGTTGTTTTATAATTTTGAGTCTGTTTATGCTTGAGAACAAGCATCGATTCAAGTTTGGGGGTGTGATAAGTGGATTTTATATCTACTTGGAATGCTTCATTACAGACTTAAGTTGGTGTTTTGGAATCAAGTTATTAGTATTTTTGATGTGTTTTTGTGTTTTTGCATTACAGGCATTAGTAGGATGAATAAACGAGCTTTTCAAGGAAATATGCTGAAAAGAGGTCAGAATCTGAAGCCTAGGCCATACTCATGTTGACGAGAATCTCGATAGCTTCGCGTGGACTATTAAATTGTCAAATTCTGACAGACAGAACTCAAGTTACAACAGAAACAAGGAAAAGGAGTCAAGGAATAGAAGCACGACCCGCCCGTGCGGAAGGCAGGGAGGCCGCGCCAGAGTTGCAGGAAGCCCGCATGCCCGCGCGGAGGTTGTGGCGGCCACGCCCGGTTGTTTTCCCAGAATCCTGTTTTGACTTGAATTTGAAGAATTTAAAGCCCAAGTCGTCCAGAAGTCTATATATATAAATAAAAAGACGTTTTTAAGAACAATGAGACAATGGAGAGCATTGAGAAGACCTAGAGAGCACAAGACGGCTATGGAGAAGAAGACTCTTGTATTCTTCAATATAGTTATACTTTGGATGTTTGTTTTTGATTTGTCCTTGAACCCTAGTACTCTTATTTTGTTTTATATCATGTTTTTATTGGAACCCATGGTGACGATGAGTTCGATTATGAACTAATCATTGTCATGGGGTTCTAACGGATTTATCTATGGATTTCAATAGTTAATTGTTTTATAATCATTTATTGGTGGTGATCTATGATTTCCTAGTTTGGTTGTGCTTATTCATCTTTGATGTGTAGCTAAAATTAAAAATGGTTTGTTAATCTCTATTGAAGCGACAGTGAATATAGAGGTTTAGAACTTGCCATGCTAGCATTGGTTTATGTATGAATTGACATGCATAATTCCTGGGTAATTTTAACCATCTAATTCGCCTTATGTAATCAAGATAGATAACTTGCTCTTAAACCGTTATGTTTTCAATCTTTATAGACATATAGGGACTAAGCATAATTGGTGTCTATTCAACTTCTATCTTAATTATGGATGTTTGATAGTAGGGTGTACGTATAACGAAAGTTAGCATATACTAATTTCGTTTTATCTGATTAGTTGTCATCACCATCACATGCTAAGGTTAAAGACATAACTTTGAATGAAGTATTTAATGAAGTTAAAATCCCATATTTATTCTCATATAAGTAATTCAATCTTTAATTCTCTTAGTTAATGTTATTTAGTATAAACTCTTAGTTAAAACAAAACTCAATTTGTTATTTGTCTTAGCAATGAACGATAACCATACATTGTTACATAAGTGCATGATCTGAACTTAACCTAATCTGATTCTCTATGGGAACGAACTTGACTTATATCTTATACTACTTATGATCACGTGCGCTTGTATGTAATTTCACATGTGTTTTAGTGCGAACAGTTACATCTTCCCAGACATAGCGTCAAATGCTTGGGCAATTAATAATAATGGTCATTTTCTATAACAATGTCTATATTAATTTTCAGAAATGTGTTAAGATAATTTGAATACAAACATCCATTACCCAGCTAAACTGGATTGCCAAGTAATTTTATTTCTTTTCTGATATCATATTCTCCTAGAATGGCAATTTGAACCCACCAATTATTTAAATTTTTTAAAATTTAAAGCCTTAAGGCCCTCAAGGTTAAGTTTTTATAGTCTAAACTGTAATATCTGGGATATATCGTTTAATTGTTTTTGCTAATAGAAAATTATTATATGTGTTTAATACCTAATCTGTGAATTATTTATTAAGTGTTAACTGTGTTTGGATGTTTAAAAATAATATTAATTGAGTATTTTAATTTTTATATGTCCAAAATAAAATATAAATAATTTTCATATCTTCCTATTTATTTTTATTATGATTTATGATTTTATAGGAAATATATGGATTTTATAAAATCTTTTTCCGAGTATTTAAAAACTATTTTATACAATCGGGAACCAACCGACGTCATCCGTTTTTTTATGTTTTTATAACCCGAAACTCTTCCGAGAACTCCTTCCTAACCTAATTGCAATATTCCGAGCATTTTCCATGTTTCAACTTTTTCGATCCGGCGTACAATTTGTCCTGTGCGGGTCCCGACGCAATATTTTCGATACATTATTCGTTTCCGTAAATCAATAAAACTCGTATTTTTGATAAACGGGGTCTTTTTATTAAACTATCACAATTATCACCTCGTAATACGTGTAACCAGGCGCTGAGACCAAGACCGCAGTACAAATTGTACTGATTTGGATAATTATCCCGAATACCGGTACCGTTTGGATCAGTTTTTATAAATAAACGTACCATTTTATATCCGGAATGATCCAACGGGATACTAATTTTCCATAATTATAAAAAGCCTCTACCGTATTTTATTTTGTACCAGAAATCATTTGCAAACAGTATTTACAGAGTTTTTACAGAGAAAATACCATAAATATATTTTGTTCTTCGCAATCAAACACAAATTCAGATGCGTTATCAATATCCGATTTTGGCGTAAATATACTCAAAACGAAGCTACTGAAATCTAGAATCCAAATCTTTCATCAAAACATACCCAGAACCATCAGGTGATTTTCTATTTAATTAGTTATATTCGAATTTCTTGGTGTTTAAATTATGAATTTTTGTTCGAGAGATTGTTTGTATGATTTGATGATTGTATGTGGTAGAGCTTGTTTTCCTGATCATTTTCGTATATTATACTCTTGATTTGGAGTTCAATAACATGTTTAATTTTGAGTTTGATTTTCGAATCTCAGAATTAGGGTTTATATTGTTTTGAATGTTTTCAATTCGATTTGGGGGTTTCTTATTTCAGGATTGATAGACGTTCTAGAGGGGTGGGTTTTGTTCCCCTTGAAATTTGTAATCGATTCGTATAAGTTCTGCAAATCGACGAGACCTGTAGAGGAGTGAGTTGTGATTTGAAGTTCTCGTCGGTGTTCTTGAAGCTTTTGGTCGGATTTTTGTTTCCAGATTTCATTTGGTTTGTTTGTTGTTTGATTTGAACTCCTAACATGATTTGGAACGAAAACCCCACCCGAATCATGTAAAACCATGTCGTTTTTATTCGAATCGGTGCTCGCCGGGGTTATTTTCCGGTCACCGAAAACTGGGTTCTTCGCGACCCGTTTCTGTTCTTGGTGACCCGGATTTTTACCCGGTTTTGACCCGGTTTCAGTCCAAAATTTCCTAAAACAAAATATTAAATAGTATTTTTACAGTTTAGTCCCTGAAAGTTTCTAAACTTTGCAGAATTCGGATTTCTGTTTTAAAAGATTTTAAAAATTAGATTTATGTTTTAAAACTTTTCAAAAATTAGATTTCTTTTATAAAATCATTTTAAAAATTGTTTTTAATTTCCAAAAATTCCGAAAATGATTATATTAATTCCAAAACTTATTTTTAATTCAAAAAAAAATCCAAATTATTTATTTAATTAATTTTAATTACTTATTTAATTTGATTTAATTATTTAAAATTGATTTAAAAATTCTGAAAAATAGTTTCGAGCTTTAAAATATTATTTTAAATTATTTTCAATGCTCGATAATTATTAGAAAATTATATTAAAGCCAGATTTGGCCAACTGAATTCTATTTATTGCTTTAAAAATTATCCGATGACCCCTTTTAATTCCGAAAAATGTTTTAAAAATCATTTTAAATACCCGAAAGCCTATAAAATGATATTTTATTGATTGTTTGACGTGCTCTGTGTTATATATGACTTATTTGTTTGATTGTCGATCTATGTGATCAGTTCTTACTTGTTTTAGGATAACTTTTAATCCGTAAATCGGATTTGGGTAAAACGAAGGGTAGTTGAAACCTTATAACGTCCATGTGACGATTAGAATAATGTGAGATGAATATTGATAGATACTTATGATGCCTAGCAGAGTAAACAAGGTGTAGGAAAGGGAAGCAAGTGATCAAAAAATGGAATTGACATGTAGAAAATACGGCAAGTGATCAGAAAATAGAATCGAGGCATAGGAAAAGTAGACAAGTGGTTGTTGAAGAAAGTCACTGGGCGAGTACAAGTGAAATTGGAATCGATTGTGATAAGGCAAGTACTTCTAAACATTTTTCAAGATATAATGCAAATATTTCTAAACTTTCTCGTAACATATTGTTAAGTGTTCAAAATAGCTTTATTTTATGTTGAAAGTACTTTGAATCCTTCAGCCTTGAACCTGAGCCACATCATTTGATCTTTGAGCCGTAAGCCTTATTTTTTGTGAACCATTTCTTGTTGATTTACCAGATACTCAACCACACAAACACGATGCTGCTCCACAAATATATATCCATCATATACCAAACACTGTAACGGAATTGTTTACACATACATAAACTTTTATACTCAACCATACCTTGTGACATAAAAGTACTAAAACCTTGTAAAAACATTATTCATCTAATACCCGATTATCCTATAGGCTGGAGGCCACTTCTTTTATATACTTTGACATACCCTTTCGGTACCCATAAATTTTCACCATGCTCTTATACAAATGTTTTATTGTTATTGATTATGATCTGGTTTTATTGAATTATATTGGTTATCATATTGAACTGCTTTAGAATTGGATAGTTTTCTTTATGTGGACCAGATTCGTGGTCAGACCATATCGATGGTCAAGTTAGGCCAATATGTGCCTTGGATCCAGTAGTTAGAGCAGTGCTGTGTGATTTGCTCAGGGTTAGTGCGTGACTGATCAGCAGCCTAACCTTGGTTTTAAAAACTTAAAATGAATATCCAATTATGTTGGTTGTTTAACAAGAAACTTGATTCCTTTGAATCATCTCGTTTGATCATTGTTTAACCTTAGTTATTGTTATTATGACTTGCTGAGCTAGTTAGCTCACTCTTGCAAATCTTTTTATATATTTTACAGTTAAGAAGGATATGGATGATAGTGAAGTTCCTCAGTCCAAAGTGCGAGCTAGGATTCCAGTTTGAGTTGGATCGAGCTAGCAGAAGCTTCATATGGTAGTGAGATAATAAGATTGTAAGAATAATTTCATTATCAGTTGTAAGTTAAATTAGTTGGGATTTGGTACATTGTAATAAAAGTTAAGGTTGTGGCTTGTTTTCATACTTTAACCTGTTGCGATCCGTGGTTATGTAAAGCAGGGTCATTGCAAATAATATTTCATATACAGGTTTATATATTGTATATGTGTTATGGACCCCAAACTTCTGACCCAGGTTTGGAGGGCGCCACATAAACCGTATACCATATATCATTTTCAGCTAGTTTAAAGAATTTAAACAAATCGTAAAAAGTAACAAAACCTTGTAAAATGTACAAAACCCTTCATTCTTAAACATTTCCCTTATCACACTAGCAGCAGATCCCTGAACCAACTGAATTCTCACCTGCAAAATTGTCAAAATAAGATATCAAATCAAACCCAATAAACAAACCTAAAAATTACTAAATCTTCATTGTATTCTAGTCCTCCACCTTGCAAACTATCCATTGTACAATGAGGCATGCTTTTAAACATAAGATGTAAATCATTGTATAACAACAATATAATGTCTCTGATTCATATTTAGAATACTTGATCTACTCTGGCGATATTCCATATTGCATTCTGTAACCCAAAAGAAAATAGCATCAAGATAACTTTTAAATCAACTTTGACTAAATTTTTATCTTACTAATAGGAGTTCAGACTTTCCTTCTTCAAAAAGTTAATCCAGCCATTATCATACTTCAGCATTTTATAATTTCGTAGAGTAAAAGCAGCACCTCCGGTAAATAAATTTTGGAACCTTATATTTACTTATATTGCCAGTAGCTTGTGACTTATTTTGCAGCAAAGGTAACTACCTAAATACATGAGCTTTTTCCTAAATCAGTGATGTATAATAATGCTTAATTATGAATCAAATAGGATGAAGGCCTCAATCGTCAATATAAATTTAATAATGTCATCAAATTAGCAGTTAATCATAATATTTACCAGCTTCAGCACCATTGTGTTCACCATGTGAAAATCCATATTCTTGAGCAACTAAATGAATCTTTATCCTTCTATGGCTACAACCAGAGGTGTTTTTCTTATTCTCTTGAATTGATAGATAAAAACTTTCCTGCAAGATGAAAATGAAATTATGGAATTGTATAGATGACACTCTTTAGTCAATTAAATCAAAAGACCATTAGAAAAATATCGAACATTATCTTTGTCAAGGAATCTGATTAAAGACAATGATATATAACTTTTACTGTTAAGATATGCTTCTTTTTCTTGTTCTAGGTATACAACTAGAACCTTGATGACAGGCACCTAAGTGAGAATTAAGTAGTTGTATGCTTGGAACCTACTCTTACAAATGACAAACAACTACTCATGCTCTGGGCTTGAAAGCGAAAATCAGAACTGTAACAAACTATCGGTTTTAACATTAATGACTAGTTTGACATATTGCATTAATTTATCCAACTAAAGTTTAACACAACATGAGCTAGACAAAATATCAATTATTTCCATTCTTTTTTATTAAGTCTTTAAATTATCTAAAATATTAGAAAGTAAAGTAGTGATCATTTTTAAGACTGATAGAGGTTAAAACAACTACAAACTTACGAAGGTTAGTAAACCTACATATTAATGTTGATACTTGAGTCTGTTCCTAATTTATGATGGAGTGCATCACCAATCTCACTGTTTCCGCATGCAACATTTTCTTCCATTTTTTCACTTCAATACAAATTAGAAAATAAATATCAATCAATTATTACATATAAAACCATGTATGAATTTATATCAAAGCTATAAAATCTTTATTATTATATACTAAATCTCTAATAGATACGAATTGAAACTTTGAATGGAAACTCGAAATCCAAATTCTAAGCCAAAGAAGCCCTGCAATCAAAGAGAGACAATAATCAGTTAAAGTTTAAGTGAAGAAGTCGAGTCACTTTTACCTGGAAATAAAAAATCCCTCATTTGAAGAGCCATTACCAAAGCCTATAACATAAGCCTTAATTTGATGAATAAAATTTACCGGAGAGGGAGAAAGTGAGAGATTCATAGAGAAGTTGTGTGCGAATATGAGAGAGAGAAAGAAGGAGAAGCATAATTTTACAGAGAGGAGAAAGGGAGAAGAGTGAGAGAGCGAAACAACGAGAGAGAAAGAGGCTCTGTGAAATAATGAAAGAAAGATGGATATGGTTTTGAATTGGGCCTAATTGGCGGCTTTTGTCCAAAACAAATGGGCGCTATGTATAAAATTTTAGATATATTATGCCGCTGAAAATTTATGCCTTATTATTATAGTAAATAGTATTAAAAAAATTATTTTAAAAAAATTATTTACCTTCATGTATTTTATTACTTATTTAAATTGTTTATTTACATTTCAATCATTCTTATTTTAAAAACTTGTATACCAATGCTCATATCAAATATGAGGGGGAATTTTACATTTTTCATTTTAAAAATTTTGTATTAAATTTATTAGTTGAAATTTACTATAATTAATTTTATTATGTGTAAAATTAGTATATTATCATGCATCTCATTTGTTTTTAATTTATATATATCACCTTATACTTTTGTAAAATGAATTTCAATTACTATTTAATCATGAAAAATTATTACATTTATATGTCAGTAATCTAATATAACACTTTGACAAGTATATTGCAAGCTGTAACACTTTTGAGCTAGTGCAACATCATGTTTTTGGCTAAGGTAACACAAAAAACACAATGCTAAATTAGTTCATAAATACCATAGTTAAGGTAACGTACTAGGTCACCTTTTTTAGAGGAGGGGTTGTGATGGGCCATATATGGTGTAGTGAGAGTCTGTGATTTATCTGGTCCCAATGCTGAGGACAGTGTTCGTTCATCTGATATGGAGAATGCCCCATGAAGGAGACGACCAAGCACAGGGCCGTTATCATAATACGTTCTCAATCTCGAGGGCACGAATGGACGATTCATCAAATAATTGTGGAAATAATTCGAGCTCACGAGGAGCACATCAGCAAGCTTCAACAAGTTTGGTGATGTGTTAGGCAAAAACCTGATCTTAACCTAAATGGACGATCCAAGATCCTCAAATTCAAAAGATAGAATCCTAAAGTTCAAGTGTCGAATCCACAACTTAATATGGTAGTTGAGCCCTTAGCTCTAGTATGCTTTAAGGGTTACAGTTTTTTACTAATGTTCTCCTTTCCCGAACCATGGATGATCGAGAATATGGGTTCAAAGATTATGACCAAGGAGGTGGAATTCAATGTTGATTGTGCAAAGTCTATGCACCTCCTTATATTTAAGTTTTGAAACCCATCAATCACGACTTTGTGGTCATTCTAACCCCTAAACACAAGATGATGAAATTTTAAGTGACAAAAATGCTGCTCCAAGAAGTATATGCCTGGAAAAGGGACCAGTCAAAGAAAGATATCCCAAGTCTCGAGGGCCTCAAGGAACAATAGAATAAATCTATTTAGACATTTAGACAATACATATCAACATAATTGATCCAACCTTATGTAATTAGCTGTAATTCAGATGATTAATATGTGAGGATCAATCAATTGAAAAATAGCTTAAAATATTGCAAAATATAATATTTTTCGAATGATGTTCTACAAACATCACTATTTTATTTAAAATCTTGCAGATTGCATACATTTTACAAGTATAACATTGCAAAATATATTATTATACAAAATATGTTTAGTTTGCAGAAATGTTTATGTTGCAGAATATACATATTGTACTTATAAATATATGAAATTTGCATGATTTTATTGAAGTAAAAATATTTTTGAAATATGTTTTGCAAGATAACACAATTTATAAGATATTTTATTTGCAGAACATAGGTGAACTTCGTATACTTCAATAAAAGGTGGACTCCATAGAAATTTGCTTATACATATATATAAGGGAAAAAAGTTCCTAAAGTTAACTTTAGGTAATTATCTAAAGTGTTTAGGAGTTTGTATATAATAGTTGAATGTCATTTTTATAATAATAGAATTAACCCTCTGTATTTACAACAATTGTCTTGATTTTGTATTGAAAATGACTTAACTTTAGATAATTATCTTAAGTTAACTTTAGGAACGTTATGCCCTATATATATGTATATATATATCAAATTATATCATTGGTAAAAAAAATTATCAAATTATATTATTTAAAATTTTAAAATCACAAATTTCGTATCTTAAAATATTCAATTCAAAGTAAATTTTAGAAATATAATACAATAAGGTTCTAAACTGGTTTACTCTTCAAATGTACATGTGCAAATCTTTTGCAGCATAACACACTATTGAGTGTGCAGAGTGACTGTCAATATGCAGTAATGCAGCACAAATAATATGCAGCACTAGGGATATGCTACATCATGAAACATGATAACTCCGTTGTGCGGGGTTGCTCCTTCTGGTGCCGCACTTGGACCTTCTTGTGGTGGTTGAGGTGTAGCTACCTTGGGGTGTTTGCAAAACAACACCGGAGGGGGGGTTTGAGACCCGCGGCGCCTCTGGTGTTAGAGTAAGAACTCGCCTGGGGAAGACAAAGATAGATAGGAAAGGAAGGTGGCTGTGTGTATATATAGGTGTGTAAGAGAGTGTAACCCTTAAACCCTTTCCTCTTGGGGTATTTATATCCCCAAGGTATGGTTTAGGTATAACGACTCGTGTATTTTTGTTTTATTGAAATGTGTAATTATGGAATTATTACATAAAAAAAATGTGTATAGCTTTTATCAGCTCGGTGTTGTTTTATTATTATGTATGTGTGATTTATAGGGTACCGGGTTGTTCGTGTAATTAGTTATTAAGTATACTGAATTGTTTTCACTTTTAAAAGTGGATTTAATGCAAATTTATTTGGATAAATATTTGAATTATCTCCAAAATTATTTTTATGGTTTTATAATTACAATAATTATTTTTGGGATTTTATAAAATTTATAAATCAATATTTCATCAAATATTTAGCCTTGTATAATTTTCTGACTGCATTTATTTGTATAATCCGTATTTGGTTCCAGAATTCCTCAAAAATTATGAAACTCATATCTATTTAAGTTTGGAATATTCTAAGAATTTTAAAATTTCTTTGGGAATTTTCGGGATTAATTTCACCCGTGCGTTGATTCATTTAATCGATAAATGCGGGTATATCGTGTGATTCAAAAATGTTTTAAAAATCATGAAAATTTTATTTTATTGGTCATAATTTATTCCGGGAATTTTAAAATTATTTTGATATTATATTGATGAATTCTTGCATGCCATATGAGTCGTTAAATTCGTAAAGTAGTGTTAAAATGGGGCTTTCAGTTATAAAAGGCAGACGTGTCTCTTAATTTAGACATGTGGCAGCTGTTTCACATCAATTATCAGATAAACCCAAATGTTCTCATCTCTTTATCAATTAATCTCTCAACTCTCCGGAGTCTCTCTAATTTTTCTCGATTATTCTGCCCTCCCTCTTTTGTTCTTCTCGGTTCCCTGCCGTTTTCCCTCTTTTTCCGACAATTCCGGTGCTGGTTCTTGTTGTTCTGATGACCTCTTATTCTGGCAAGTTGCCGCCGCTCCGGCCTGGTGGCTGTCTTGGGATGCTGTGGTGTGCATGTGCTCATAGGTATATATATATATATATATATATATATGCCTGTGGTGTATAATTGTTGTCAACCGTATCTTGTTGTCGCCCCTGCCTCGACTGCTTCCCCACTGCCATTTTATTTTCCGGTAAGTAGGGGGTTTGCGTGTGTTCTGTGTTACTTTCTTGTGTTTCATCTTGCTGTGTAGCTTTGTTCTGTTGCCCTGTTCTACTGTGATTGTGCTGATTTCATAATTCGAATTAGTTGAATTATTTTGAAGAAAGAAAAATCTGAATGAAATTGTAATGATTAAATTATAATTATTTTGAAGGAAGAAGCATCAGGTCAAGAAGGATCCAGCCAGAAGTCTCAGAAAAAGGTTCGAAGGAGTAAGAATAAAGAATTTAGAAGGAAAAGTATTTCTTTAAATAGGAATAGTAACACCTCAGCCAGCTCTAATCGAGCTAAGTCGGTTAAATTGCCTATATCGGAGTTTAAGTCATGTGGTAAGAGGCATGGTGGAAGGTGTAAGGAAAATACTGAATGTTTCAGGTGTGGACAGAAAAGGGCATTATGCGACAGAAGGTAAGGTGGAAAACCCGGGAGTTATCTGTTACAACTGTTGCAAGATGGGGCATGTTGCCAAGAACTGTAGAAGTGCTACCCGAGATTGCATGGGAGGTAGTGCATCAAAAGGTTTGACCTCCAGTACAACCAAGGCTAAGATTTATAATATGAGTAAAAGATCAGCTACTCAAGACCCTCATAAAGAACCAGGGCAATGATTGATTATCAGAAGCAGCCAATAGTAAGGTAAGTTTCTAGGTGTAGAAGCAATGTAAGAAGTTCTCCCAATCATGCGGGAAGAAGAGTAATAAGCTAGGGATATAAGGTAGATTCCCCATGTGTTAAGATATGAAGAAGAAAATAACTAAGCTGGGGAAAGTTTGAGTAACAAACAAATGCCCTGGAATCTCTAGAGGCCAGTGGAATGAAATAATTAGTTCGATAATTGTAAGATTTATCGGAAAAGGGAAAATGAGCACACCAGATATAGTTCATTGGGGGCACCAGTGAGGTTGTTGGAGAAGAAGGATGGAATTATGAGATTTTGTACTGATTGTCGAGAGTTTAACAAAATGACAAATAAGAATTAGTAACCCCTATTAAGAATTGATTATTTATGTGACTTAATTCAAGAAGTGTGTTATTTTTTAAGGATTGACTTAAGATCCCGCCTGAGGACATATCAAAGATTGCAATTAAAATAAGTTATGAGTGTTGTAAGTTTTGGTGATCATATGTGGAGTAGCAAGTGTATCAGCTATCTATAAGGAATTTAGGAATATGGTGTATAAGGAGAACTTGGATGGTAGAAATATATTTATTGATAACATCCTCGCCCATCTAAGGGCTAAGGAATGCCAAGTTGAACACCTGAAGAAATGTCTGCGAAGGGTTGAAAAATAGCAAATGTATACTAAGCTTCAAAAGTAGAAATTCTGGTCAAAAATTGATTATGAGCCCTGGTTGTTTGAGTAACTACCAACCAAGTAAGGTCTATTTAGGAACAGATGTCTTGAGTAGAAGAGAAAAAATGAATATGATTAAGATTATTGAGAAATTAATAAAAGAATTGGAAAGAGTAAAAGTTGGAGTTCGAATACCTGAAGGTGATAAGAAGTGAATATATGAGATTACTTTTTAGCCTTGACGGATGAGAATGAGTAAAATGTGTTCGAATGTTGGAACTAAGTTGAAAATGAGTACTACCTGTCATCCTTAGATGAAGGGTCAAAGTGAGAAGATGATTCGGACAATATAGGATATGTGGAGAGTATATATGTTGGGTTTAAAAAGGAAACTGAGGAAATCACCTACTATGGATTGAGTTTTCTAAGCTAATAGTTATCATGTTAGTAAGAGAATGCTGTTTTGCGAAGCCTTGCATGGGCATAAGTGTGGGCCTTCACTCTATTGAGAGAAAGTGGGAGTAGAAATATTGTTAAGTCCTGAGCTAATTTAGTACATCAAGAGTGTAGTGGTGTTGATTCAGAAAAGAGTTGAAACAACTCGGGATAGACAAAGAAAGAAAGCGGATTTGCATCGAAAGAATATGAATATATAGGATTAGGATCGTGGTACAGGTAAAAGTTTCACCTTGAAAGAAATTGGTTAAGTTTGAATAGAAGGGATAAGTTGAGTCATAAATTTAGTGAACCATTCGAGGTATTGATAAATATAGATAAAGTTGCTCATGAGTTGATGTTACTGTCACAACAGTATGTATATATATTGTGTTCTGCGTGTCAATGTTAAAGTGACATGTTCTTGATTCGAACCAAGTCGTTGAATATAAGCCAAGGGGCTCTCATCCGAATTTACTCTGCGTGGAATGATCGATCCAAACCCTAGATCGTTAAGAGGGAGTCCTCATGAATGAGTTTATATCATTAGTGAGTATCCCTTGAATAATTCCTCGAGTAGGAGAGTCTACTCGAGAGTTAGAGTCAGATATGCTTGACAAATATCCTCACTTATTTAGTTAGATTAGATTCTGAGGACATAATCTTTTTAAGGGGGAGGATATAATGACTCGTGTATTTTTGTATTATTTAAATGTGTAATTATGGAACTATTAAATAAATAAAAAATTTGTATAGCTTTTATCAGCTCGGTGTTGTTTTATTATTATGTATGTGTGATTTATGGGGTACCGGGTTGTTCGTGTAATTAATTATTAAGTATACTGAATTGTTTTCACTTTTAAAAGTGGATTTAATGCAAATTTATTTACATAAATATTTGAATTGTCTGTAAAATTATTTTTATGGTTTTATAATTACAATAATTATTTTTGGGATTTTATAAAATTTAGAAATCAATATTTCATCAAATATTTAGCCCTGTATAATTTTCTGACTACATTTATTTGTATAATCCGTATTTGGTTCCAGAATTCCTCAAAAATTATGAAACTCATATCTATTTAAGTTTGGAATATTCTAAGAATTTTAAAATTTCTTTGGGAATTTTCGGGATTAATTTCACCCGCGTGTTGATTCATTTAATCGATAAATGCGGGTATATCGTGTGATTCAAAAATGTTTTAAAAATCATGAAAATTTTATTTTATTGGTCATAATTTATTTCGGGAATTTTAAAATTATTTTGATATTATATTGATGAATTCTTGTATGCCATATGAGTCGTTAAATTCGTAAAATGGTGTTAAAATGGGGCTTTCATTTATAAAAGGCAGATGTGTCTCTTAAATTAGACACGTGGCAGCTGTTTACACATCAATTATCAAATAAACCCAAATGTTCTCATCTCTTTTTCAATTAATCTATCAACTCTCTGGAGTCTCTCTAATTTTTCTCGATTATTCTTCCTCTCCCTATTTTGTTCTTCTTGGTTCGCTGTCGTTCTCCCTCTTTTTCGGGCGATTCCGCCATTGGTTCTTGTTGTTCCGACGACCTCTTATTCCGGCAAGTTGCTGCCGCTCCGGCATGGTGGCTGTCTTGGGATGTTGTTGTGTGCATGTGCTCATAGGTATATATATGCCTGTGGTGTATAATTATTGTCAACCGTATCTTGTTGCCGCCCCGGCCCCGACTGCTTCCCCACCGCCATTTTATTTTCTGGCAAGGAGGGGGGGTCTGTGTGTGTTCTGTGTTACTTTGTTGTGTTTCGTCTTGCTGTGTAGCTTTGTTCTGTTGCCCTATTCTGTTGTGATTGTGCTGATTTCATAATTCGAATTAGCCAAATTATTTTAACGAAAGAAAAATCCGAATGAAATTGTAATGATTAAATTGGATACTTATTTTAATTATTTGAAATTGTTTTAATAGGTGAAGATTCACGTTGGAAATCCGATTTATACGGGTACCCGCGAATTTTTACCGCCGCCCGCGATCAATTTCGGCGAGCGGACGGTGGACTGTGATGAATTAATTCTGAGTCCTAGAAATTTTAAAGATTAATTTAGTTTGCAAAGTTATTTTTTTAAACGGAAAGCATTTATCAAGTATATAAAAATTGTATCGAGATTTTGGTTACGTAATTGATTGTGGTTGGGACTTGTGAAGTGGAGTGCGATTGTTGTTATTGTTTGGATTAGTTGATTGTTGTGATTGACGTCGAATTGCTTCGACAGGTTAGCTGATAAATAAAGGAAATGCTGCCCGATTTCTGGGAAGTCGAACTTCGGAAATACGGGAGCTTATTTGGTAATTATCGGAACGTCCAATGAGTATAAGTAAATATATACTTATGTTTTATGCGAAACCTGATTGTATGTTGTGGCGAAACATTTTACGAAAACCAATAACCCTAATTGCGTACGAGGATGAGTATGTATATTTTCGGAAAATGAACACCAAATCAATTTCTCGAGAACGTGAACCCTAACTGTGGTGTGTGTTATTATAATATATATAATTATGAGTCAGGATTGGATATATTTGGGTGGAATTGGTTTTGAGGATATGTCAAGCATACATAGGCGTCTAACGTAGTGTATTTCGGCTCTGTAGGTTCTAGTTGAAGGACTCCAGAAGTGATATAAAACTAAAGATAACCTAATGATCAGTCGACAAGCGTAGCGAGGTTCCAAGCGAAGGACCTGAACGTTGAAGTCGAATCCCAGGTGATCTAGTAGTTAGACGTTAAAGCCTGAGCGTCCAAGTCGGCTCAGAGTCGATCAATAATAGTTGTAAAGCTCTGCAAGGCAAGTACCCCTGACCATTCTTTTGTGGTTCAGTACGTATGAATAGCTAAATGTTTTATTCTCATAATGGAACATAAATGTTTTAAGTTACGTATCCCTGTGGTTATAAATCACTGTTTTCAAATTATTTTAGGGAAAAGTAACTTCGAAAGGTACCTATCTCGAATAAAATGATTTGTGAACTGAATTTTTATATGTGTGTTGGTAAAATGAATGGCTTTCAAAGTGAGATAGGTACAAGTGTTTTGAAACTGGATAAAAAGATCAGATATGGGATACATTGGGGCCAGGGGGGCTATTTAGGTGGCGTAAGAGGCTAATTCGGTTGCGCGCACTATATAACCGATTAGTCCAGTAGGTCAAAGACCTAGCCAGTCTCTGAGTTCTGGAACAGGTAAATGGGATGGCAGTTAAGCCGTCTAGTGTTGATAGCCTGATCAGCTGTCTTCACATATGCACTACGTATCTGATTTGGCTTTGTGGTTCTCGTAATGGAACAAGTGATTTATACAGTGGATTTAGAAATGAAAATAGCATGCTATAATTAAACTCTAGTATTGTACACAACACACTACTACGTTGTTTTGTTGAAAGCATGCTAGTTTTAAATATCCAGTTTATGCATGTTTTACTTATTTTCTAACGAGTTATGAATTCTATTCCTATAACTGCTTTACTTTAAATCGTTTTTACTTATTATTCATATAGTGGTACTGCAGAGCAATTGATTGCTCACCCTTGCAGAATGTTTTATATATGTATTGCAGATGCCTGGGGGATTCTTCCATGATAGTCAGGGCAGAGTTCCAGTTTCTTTCGCGTCGGGCTCCTCTGAGATAGTTGTGTTGGACCAAAGATGGTCTATTGAGTTGTTGTATTAAATTAGTTGAGTCAGAATGGGTTGTTGTAAGTCGGTTTTGTGATAGTTGTAACCTAAATCATACTTAAACTTGGAAAAGGTCTTGGTATAGGAGTCATAGTTATGTATAATTAGTAATTTGGATTATATTATGATTATTCTTATTGTTGTTAGTGACGTCAACTCCTGACCCTGGGGTTGAAGCCGTCACAATTAGGGGTTGGTACCTTTAGATCAGGGTCGTTCGTTATTGGAGGCGGAGGACGTCTGGCTCGGTTGGATTCCATAAGCGTGTCCAGGTAAGGACCAACTTTAGGATGCACCGAAGGTGTGCTGACGCGTGTCATGCTTGTCTCAGTCGTTGGTTGTTGATAGATGTCATTATCACGCACCCACGTGCCCTTTCTTGGTGGGCTGTGGGGTATGTTTGTGCTTGGGGGACCCCCTTCGAGCTAGTTCTAGCTGGGTTGGACTCTAGCTGTGAGGTGATTTTGTCCCTGGGTTTGCTCTTTCTCTGTTGCTCCGTCGTTTTTGGTTGCCGTTCTCAATAAATTTTTAAGTTCTGTTGTCTTTCTCTTTTTTCTTCGTTCTTTATTCTTTTTTCTTCGTTCTTGCACACTACTTTTTATTTCTGTCCGTAAATTTAAAGTAGAATATTGATTGCTTGTGTTGTTTTGTGGTAAATATTATGATTTGCCTTTTGTTTTTTTATTATTGTGACGGCCTCAACCCTGGGGTCAGGAGTTGACATAAAAAATATCAACAACCACAAAATTTTTTCACTGAACTCATTACTAATACAATACAAACACGACCACTTACCAAGATCTTTGCCAGGTTTAGTTATGATTTAGGTTACATAATTATTACAAACCAACTTAATTCAACAATCTTGACACACTAACTTAATACAACAACTCAACATACCACATCTGATCTGACACAACTACCTCAGAGGAGTCTGCTAAGGAAGGAACTGAAACTTTGCCCTGACTATGATGAAAGAGTCTCCTAGGCATCTGCAATACATATACAAAACATTCTACAAGGGTGAGGAATCAATTGCTCAGCAGTACCACTATATGAATAAAAAATAAAACAGTTTATGTTAAAACAATTATAGGAACATAATTCATTACTTGTTACAAAATATGTAAAACATGTATAAACCGGATATCAACAACTAGCATGATCTGTAAAACAATATCATCAGTCGTGTGCTATGTGTAAATACCAGAGTCCAATTTTAGCATGTTATTTTCATTTCCAAAACCACTGTTCCATTTCTAGAACCACAAATTCATCTGTTCCTTTACGGGAACCACAAAACCAAAATCAGTTATGTATTTGGATGAATTTTAGGGACAGCTGATCAGTCTATCTCACCACAAACCTGTTCCAGAACTCAGAGACTAGCTAGTTCTCTGTCACGCTGGACTAAGCGGTTTGAATAGGGCGCGCAACCGATTTAGCCTATTATGCAAACCCGCTGGGCCGTTACGGGCCTCTTACGCAACTATCCAATATCAGATCCGTTTTATCCAGTTTCCAAAATCACTTATACCTATCTCTTTTAAAACAATTATATCACAACACACTTTACAAAACCTTTCCAATTTTAATCACAATTTAGAAATAGGCCTTTTCAGAAGTTACTTCTCCCCAAAACAAAATTTAAACATATATTTTTTAAATATAGGGGATATGTAACTTAAAACGTTATGTTCCACTTCATAAATTAAATTAGCAATTATTCATATATACTGAACCGTAAAATATTTTTTCAAGGGTACTTGCCTTGTAGAGCTTACAACTATCTTTGATTGACCTTGAACAGATTTGGACGCTCGGCTTTATCGTTTAACTATTAGACTATCCTGGATCCGACTTCATTACTCAGGTCCTTCGATTGGAACCTTGCTAAGCTTGTTGACTGATCACTAGGCTATCTTGAGTCTGACGTTAACTTTCGGGTCCTCCGACTAAAACCTATGTTAGATGACCCACTATGCTTGACATATCCTCGCTATCACTTCTACCCAAACGATAATAATTCCCGATTCGTAAGTATCTGTATTACTAGAATACTCATAACAATTAGGGTACAAGCATTCATAACCCAATTCAATGATCTTTTTCGGAATATAGATATACCCGTCGTTTCGTCAAAGTAGGGTTATCAAATATCTTTCAAAAAAATTTACCACGATCCGCAAATAGGTTTCATAAAATACTTATTTATAATTATACAAGTATACACATTCGACTGGTATTTTCGACAATTACAAGTTACGTTCCTGAGTTTTTGAATTTAATTTTCCAAAAATGGGCACCATCTCCTCTGTTTATCGGCCTACCCGTCGAAACATAATCGACGTCACCAAACCATATTCACAACAACGCAATCCAGTAATCTCGAGTATAATTATTTAACTGCTACTATTATTTCGAGAATTAAAAAATAAAATTTATTAATTTATTATTTATTTGTATTAGGACTCGGAATATTCATCACGGTCCACTGTCGGCTCGCCAAGGCTCATCGCCGACGGGGGTAAAATTCGCGGGTACCCGATTAAATTCGGGTTTCCAACGCAAACTCTACCGATTAAATAATTTTCCCGCACGAAATTATTTTTACATCACGCAACTTATTCAAATAATTTTTTACAGAAAATAAATAAATAAATTAAAAAATAATAAGCAAATGCCAATCAGACAGAACCAAATAGCTGTGCCAACACCACACGCACACACGCGCGGGTGTGGCCGGAAAATGAAACCAATCAATGGCAACAGGGAACTTAAGGCGAACAGGGAAGTGAGAGAATCAGCCAACAAATCACAGCATATCTATATACATATATATATATATGTGCAATTCAACAGGAACCACATGCCACCGGAAAGAAAAAGGCGATGGTGGCCGGAAAAGTAGAAACCGGCGACAAAACTTACCGTGAACAGCTGATAGAAAAGAAGAAAGGGAAGGAGAGTAGAGTTTGAGAAGAGAGAAGGGTGAGAGAGGAAATAATCGTGAGAGGGAGAGGGACTACAGAGAGAGTTCGGCAAAACTCAGTAATAAATACGAGTACTACGCAATTGGTACGAAATTTGCGATCTAACGAATCGATTTGCGGTTAATTTTAAACCGAAAAATAATCAAATGCATTTTAAAATTCTCATAATAATTAAAAATTAACAAATAAAATTTTCAATTTTTTTCCTTTTAAATCATTTTTGAAACACGCATCAGATCCGCATTTTATAATTTAACGAACAAATGTGCAGGTGAATCTAATCCCAAAAAATTTCCAAAATAATTTTAAAATTCTCAAAATAATCCAAACTTAGTAAAATATGAGTTTCATAATTTTTTTTAAAGCATTCTGGAATTGAATACGGAATTTACACATAAATACAATCAGAAAATCATTCAGGGCTAAATAATTAATAAAAAATTAATTTCTAAATTTTATAAATTCCCAAAAATATTTATTTTAATTATGAAACCATAAAAATACTTTTAGAGGCAGTACAAGTATTTATGAAAATAAATCTTTAATAAAATCACTTTTAAAAGTGAAAACAAAACCATACAGCTCAACAGTTAATCATATAAATAATTCTCGAACACAAATAAGTCATACACAATTAATAATAAGGCATCACAGACATAACCAATACACATATTTTAATTATTTAATTATTCGATATTTATAATTTGAACAATATAAAAATGCGAGTCGTTATATCCTTCCCCCTTAAAAAGATTTTGTCCTCAGAAAATCAACTAACCCTACCAGTGAGGATATTTTGGTCAAGCATATCTGATTCTAATTCACAAGTGGACTCTTCTACTCGAGTATTTCTTCAAAGTACTCTGACTATATGAATCGACTTATTTCCTGTGACGGTTTCAACAATACCAACAATCTTATTCCTCTATCCATAACTTTTTGATACAAGTCCGCTCTCTTTCTTTGTCTATCATAAGCAGCTGTTAACCTTGTCTGAATCAACACCACTACGCCCCTGATTTACTGAACTAATTCAGGACCTAACAATTGCTTTTCTCACACTTCACACCAGTAAAGTGGGGATCTATGCTTGCATCCATACAAGGCTTCATAGGGTGTCATTCCCACACTAACATGATAACTATTATGATAGGAAAGCTCAATCAATGGAAATTGATCATTACCAGTTTTCTTTAAAATCCAAAGCACATACTCTCAACATATCTGCTATCGTCTAAATTGTTCTTCCACTTGGACCATTCGTTTGAGGATGATAGGCAGTATTCATTTTCATTTTCAACTTAGTTCCCAAACATTCCTGGTTACCAAAAGTCCTCCTTCACTTATGGTACATCTTGGTGCTTCCTGGGTGGAAGAAAATTTGAAATTATGGGTTTCTTGCCAACATTTCATTCTTCAGCTCGGCCATATTAGGAATCTATATATTCTTGGATAAAATCTAACACAACTTTACTATCCTTTTTGGTACAAATTTCTTCTTTAGCTAGACTATCTAGTCCCTTGATCCATTACCTCTTCCTGACACTTATTAATCTTTTCCATTAACTTTGGCTGGAAAGTAATCTCATATAATTGCTCCTTATCGCCTTCTGGTATTCAAACTTCAATTTCAAACTTTTCCAATTCCTTTGCTGACTCCTCATCAATATTGATGATATTCAATTTTTCTTTTCTACTCAAGGTATCTGTCACTATATTGACCTTGCCTGGGTGGTAATTAATGGAACATTCATAATCCTTAATCAATTCCAACCAGAATTCATACTTTGAAACTCATCATATAATTGCTGCTTTTCCATCCTTCGTATGGAAGTCTCCAGGTGTTCGGAATGGTATTCCCGAGTCTTAAAATCGATGAGGATGTTATCAATAAATACAATTACAACTTATCCAAGTTTTCATTACACACAATGTTCACTAAATCCTTGTAGGTGGCTGGTGCATTTGCTAGTCCAAATAACATCACCAGAAACTCGTAATGTCCATATCTCGCTCTAAATGCAGGCTTTGGTATGACCTCAAGCTTAACCTTTAACTGATGGTAGCCTAATCTTAAGTCAACCTTCGAGAATTAACACGCTCCTTGAATTAGGTCACATAAGTAATCAATTCTAGGTCGAGGTTATTTATTTCTAATTGTCAACTTATTAAACTTTTGATAATCGGTACATAATCTCATAATTTCATCCCTCTTCGCCAACAATATCACTGGTGCCCCCACGGGGATATATCTGTTATGATCACCTCCCTTTCCAATAACTCCTGCAATTGCTTAACTAATTCTTTCATTCCTGCTGGCCATACAACATGGAGTTTTTGACACTGGGTTGGTTCAGGTTACTATATCAATGAGAAATTCTATCCCATAATCTAGGGTAATCTTAGTGATTCATCTGGAGAGACTTCCGGGAATTCATTTACTACTTGAATTTCTTCCAGCTTAAGTACTTTCATCTTCGTATCTATACATATGGTGGATCGTCCTTATAGCTTTGGCTTATTAACTCCTTTTCTCGCATGATTGGAAGAACTTCTTATCTTTTGCTTCTGCCCTCGGAAACTTACCTTAATATTGGCTTCCGTAAACATTACAATTTACTTCTTCTCTGGAAATCAATCATTGCCTTATGACAAGACAACCAATCCGTTCCTAGAATCACATTGAACTCTCCTAGCTCGAAAGGTATCAGATCAGCTGAAAAAAATGCTTGTGGATTTCTAATTGACAGTTAAGACAGAGTTGACTAACTGAAATTCTATCTTGATTGACCACTTCCATGGTTAAGGGCTCGGCTAAGTCTTCTAGTATCGAATCCATTATTCACATATTCCTTTGATATAAAGGACTTAGACGCTCCTAAATCAAATAAAACTTTAACAAGTACGGAGTTGAGAGAAAATGTACTTGCGATTATGTCTGGGTCTAAGCGTTATATCTCTTGGTCATTTTGAAGGTTCTGGCCCTAACTGTGCTGGATGCTGGTCCTTAGGATGCAGTACCTTGAGTAGCTATTCCACAGCTCCTCGCAATATGTCCAACCTTCCCACAGTTATAACAAGTAACTCCTGGATTTTCTGGCTTACATTCCGATGCATAATGACCCTTATGACCACATTTGAAACATTGAACATCCTTTTTGCACGAACCACTATGTCTCCTGCCACATGACTTACAATCCACTGCCGACTTAGCTTACTGGGCTGGAGTGGAGGCAACTGAAATAGCACTAGGCCTAGCCTGAGAGAAACTCTGTCTCCTGAATCTTTTATTCCTGCTTCGGCCAAACCGTTTTTGAAACTTCTGGCTGGATTCTCCTTGATCCGTCTTGTCGATAACACCCTTAGACTTCCTCTTCTTATCACCCTTTTCCTTGATGGCCAACTTCTGATCACTCTCAATTAATAGGGCGGCCTGGACTACAGAAGGATATGTCTTGAGTTGAAATGCCACAACTCCACTACGAATTTCAGGCTTCATTCCTTGTTGAAACCTCCTTGCCTTCTGGGTCTCTGTACTTACATAGTCAGGAACTAATCGGGCCAATTCTGTAAACTTGGCCTCATACTCCAACACACTTATTTCACCTTGTTTCATTTCTAAAAACTCAACTTCCAACTAATTCTGTAGACAATCTGGAAAATACTTCTCCAAGAACAATTTTGTAAATCTGGTCCAAGAAACAGGTGAAATTTTGTAAACAATTTTGTAAACTCAACTTTCCAACGCACGAGTAGATTCCCATTAATAATTTGCCTCACCCATAAGAAAATAACTCGCATAATCCGTCTTAAGATCATTACTTACTTGAGTGAGAGTAAATTCCAATTCCATTTACCTAAGCCAATTTATGGCAACAACAGGATCCACTTCGCCCTTAAACTCTAGGGGCTTAACATACTGAAAGGATTTAAAACTAGTAGTTTGGTTTGGCTCTTTTTGCTGACGTGGTTGCTGCTGAATCTGTTGGATTAACTGCAACTGTTGTTGTTGCTGCTGGCGTAACAAGTCAAGAATTTCATTTATAGCTAGACCATCAACAAAGCTACTACTATTTCCTTTAGACTGGGTAGCTCTCCTGGGTGGCATTTTCCTGAAATATAGCAGGGAATTTACTCAAAAACATAACGAGGATGTATAACAGAAAATATCACCGTTCAAACGGTGCACCTGTATCAGGAAAATGCTGCCCAATCAAGGTACACATGTCCTTATTATCAGGATCCATTTATAAAAGATATCTAGATTAATAACACTAGCGATAATAACAATAATGACAGTAGCAGAATCAACAACAATGCAGGAAAACTGGAATATAAAGATACTAGACAACATAATTTGGCTTCTCCATATAACAGCAATTGATTAATGTCCCACCACTGCTTAAGTGGAACACTGACTAATCTAATATACCGCATTATTGGACTGACTATATCAGCCACCAACTACAAAGAGCATTTAGTAATCAAACTTAGGGAGCTCTGGACTCTGCTGAGCTCACCCGTTCAAGTTTCCAACCAACCATTCCTCCACTGAGTTAACTTTCCTAAAGTTACAACCTTCGATACTAAATCCTGAATCCTCTCTACTATCTTCATTTCTAAAGTAGCAACCAGATATAAAACTTCTATTCCTCTTGACAGTCGACTTTTGTTTACTTTCAATAACCAAGACTGTCTAACTACAGAGGTTACTGACTAATTTATTGCCATGGAATATCAAATGGAATTTCAAAATAAAGGAATCAATTATAGAGGGAAGAAAGATGAATAAGATATAAATATGACTGAGAGCAATTATACAAGTACATAAGATGGCCAGTCTTAGTACCATATAGTTTAAAACACATAATTCGGTGGTGTCCCACTAGACCCTTTGTCACCCAGACAAATAGTCAAATAATATGTATTGTCTATCTCAATCAATCGATAGAATCACCAAGGAAAAACAATGTTTAAATAGAAAAAAATTATAGATAGGGAGGAGAATCTGGATCATGATGAATCAATAAAACCTTGAATTGCTTACTTCGAGTTTTGACTTTCTTACGGGAAAATAAGCAACTTGTTGGATAGTCAAAAATTACTCTGAAAAAAAATACGTCTCAAGAAAGGCGTGTAAGGGTTCAAGATATAAACAACAGTATTGATCCCCATACACTACGAGACTTGGCTATCATAGCAGCCACCAACTACTATCATACTATCTAAACTCACCGAGGTCGCATACTCAGTCCAGTAACATCCCTTGACATAGAAAATGTGATATTTAGAAATAACGTTGGTGTCTCTTTAGCTGACACATCAAGGGTCCGCTCAGACGCTAAACTCTCGCGATCAAAATCATTTTTCTTGAGATGAAAACTACAAATCTCTATCGGACATTACCAATATTACATATACGAAGGAGACGTACTATAAGCTAGGGCAGTTCCAGCCAATCCTCAATAGACGTCAAGGTTACATCCTCGCAACCCTCGACTGAACTCATAGACTCGCTCCTCTGATTGAGTTGCTGACTCACACTGTTATATAAACTTTTCTACACTCTTTTGACTCTATTCCTAACCTAAATCAGGAACTTAAACCTGTAGCTCTGATACCAACTGTGACAGCCTCAACCCCGGGGTCAGGAGTTGACGTCAAAAATATCAACCATAAATAATACCACTGAACTCATTACTAACACAATACAAACATGACCCCTTACCAAGATCTTTGTCAGGTTTAAGTATGATTTAGTTTACATAATTATTACAAACCAACTTAATTCAACAAACTTGATACAGTAACTTAATACAACAACTCAATAGACCACATCTGGTCTGACACAACTACCTCAGAGGAGTCTGGTATGGAAGGAACTAGAATTTTGTCATTACTACGACGTAAGAGTCTCTTAGGCAACTCCAATACATATATACAAAACATTCTGCAAGGGTGAGCAATAAATTACTCAGCAGTACCACTATATGAATAACAAATAAAACAATTTATGTTAAAACAGTTATAGAAACAGAATTCATAACTTTTTACAAAATAAGTAAAACATGTATAAATAGAATATCAACAACTAGCATGCTCTGTAAAACAATATCATCAGTCATGTATTGTGTGTAAATACCAGAGTCCAATTTTAGCATGTTATTTTCATTTCCAAAACCACTTTTCCATTTCTGGAACCACAAATTCATCCGTTCCGTTATGGGAACCACATAACCAAAATTAGATATGTATTTGGACGAATCCTAGGGACAGCTGATCAGTCTATCCCACCACAAACCTATTCCAAAACTTAGAGACTAACTAGATCTCTGTCACGCTGGACTAAGTGGTTTGAATAGGGCGCGTGTTATGCATATGTTGTGTACTTGATGATTTCATGAACAAAACACCTTGGTAAATTTTACTTAGTGAAAATGTAGCACTCGACGGATAAAGATTATAGTCCCGACGGATAACTCATTTTAGTCCCGACGGATGATGACTTATTATCCGTCGAGTGAGTAGCTTATGTAACAATAAGTTTGTAGCACATTTCTGCATACACCTTTGTATATATTCTGTAGTAGCATATAAGTCATGTTGACTTTAACTAGATATGCAGAATAGGTTAATTAATTATACATAGATGATGTCTTGTAATTCTGCATAAATGAAATGAAGTCAAGTGCCAAACAGCTACCGACGGATGATTAACAAAGCCATCGACGGATGATCAAATAGCTATCAACGGATGATCAATATAACAGTCGATGGATGATCAACTAAGCCATTAACGGATGATCATAAAATCGACGGATGATCATGTACTCAACGGATAAAGAATTCAAATATTTGTTGACAGTGACAACATAGTCATATGCGTCGAGTGTATGTAAATGGAATGTGGTAGCCTATTCAACTGGGTTTTCGAGAACAAAGAAGCATTGCCATTTCCATGCTATTATGAAGATATTCAAAGATGCTGGAATAAAGTAATGAAGTAGCATTGTATTAGACTAGATAGTTTTTGTTTTATTATCTTGTCCCCAAGCCAAGGCATGAATGGTCTGATCCTGATATTGAACAAGTCAGGAAGGATAAAAAGGCCATGAATATCCTGTTTAATGGAGTTGATGGTGATATGTTTGACAACATTATCAACTGCAAAATTTCCAAGGATGTTTGGTATACAATACAGATCATCTGTGATGGCACTGAGCAAGTTAGAGAAAATAAGATGCAGCTACTGATTTAGCAATATGAGCATTTTCATAATGAAGAAAGTGAGTCTCTCACTGACATTTTTAGTAGGTTTCAAAAACTGCTAAATGCTCTAAATTTGCATGGAAGGGTCTATCAGACAAAAGACTCTAATCTGAAATTCCTTAGATCTCTTCCAAAGGAATGGAAACCAATGACAGTCTCATTAAGAAACTCACAAGATTATAAGGAGTTTACTTTGGAGAGACTGTATGGCATTCTGAAAATTTATGAGCTTGAAATAGAGGAAGATGAGAGGATGGAGAGAGGAAAGAAGAAATGAGGGTCCATTGCACTAGTTGCTGAGTTAGAGAAAGAGAAGGAGATGAAGATGGAAGCTGTTGAGTCAACTTCAAGGGTCTGTGAAAGCAAGGGCAAGGGGCTTGTAGTAGAAAGTGAAGATTCTTTGAGCCAAGATGACATGGAAGACATTGATGAACATTTAGAATTTCTTTCCAGAAGATTTGCCAAGCTCAAGTTCAAAAAGAACTTTGGAGCAGCCAAGCCAAATAGAAACATGGTGGATAAATCTAAATTCAAATGTTTCAAATGTGGCTTGGCAGGGCACTTTGCCAGTGACTGTAGGAAGTCAGATTCCAGTAAGAAAAAGTTTGAGCCTGTGGATTATAAGTAAAAATACTTTGAGCTGCTCAAACAAAAGGAAAGGTCTTTCATTACACAAGAAAATGATTGGGCAGCAGATGGTCTGGATGAAGATGAAGATGTCAGCTATGTCAATTTAGCCCTAATGGCCAAGTCTGATGAAATAGAAACAAGTTCTTTAAGTAATCAGGTAATTACTACAAACCTTGCACATTTATCTAAAGCTGAGTGTAATGATGCTATAAATGACATGTCTACAGAGTTATATCATTTGTGTGTTACACTTAAGTCTCTTACTAAAGAAAATGCTAAAATCAAAGAAAACAATTTATTTATGAGTGAGAGAAATAATGTGCTAGAGTCTCAGTTCATTGATTTTGAAAAATTAAGAATTGAGTGTAAGATTGCCAAGGAGGAATTAAATGAGTCCTTGAAGAAAGAAGAAATTTTGAAGAAGCAGCTCGAGCGTGAACAAGAGGTGATTAAGGCATGGAAAACATCTAGAGATGTCCATGCTCAAATTACCAAAGTTCAAGGAATCGAGTCCTTATGTGATGTAGCCTGGAAAAAGAACAAGGAGAAACTAGAACCAAATTTGGTGGATGGAGTGCTAACAGATGTAGACTCGTCGGATAACAAAAAGGGTTATCCGTCGACTGATGAAAATCCTCATCCGTCGGCTGTAAGCAAGCCTATCAGTAAAGCCAAACTTGTTAAGCTGAATGAAAAGTATGGATCTGTTTCCAAGAACTTTGTTTTAGGAGAATCGAGTCAAGTTAAGAAAGGGAAAAAGGCTAATGTTGGTCACATGACTGTCAAACAGTTAAGTGACAGACTTGAAAAGATTGAGGTGAAAACAGAGGTTAAAAAGAAAAATAATAGAAATGGTAAAGTAGGGATTAACAAACACAATAACTACACACCTGATAAGTATGCTCCTAGAAAAATCTGTGTCAAGTGTGGTAGTGTAAATTTTAATGACCGAGAAATTACGCTTGTATTATATTATAAATTATGTGTATTATTATGTGATCAATTGTGTTGAGTTGTTCAACCCTAATCGTTATGTGCTACGTGTTGTCTGTTTTGATTTGAACGTGTTTTGGATGATTATTAAGTGTTTTATCGCAAGTTATATATTTTATATCACAACCCGTACAGCTCAAACAGTGTTTTAAAAGCCCGTATTTCAAACAAAATCATTGGCCCTATTGTGCCAAAAACAACCTATATCATATGGCTATTCTGAACCCCTAGACGTTTTACAAATTTACCTTTTTCGCGAAAAACGACTTTTCCGGACCCCTTTGGGTACCAAAAACCCCACAAAAATCACATTTTTATTTTTATATGATCATGAAATTATCATACATCATTTTTCTTTGCATTTTTGTAATATTCATATTTTTTGGGAATTTTTGACATTAATTTTGTATTTATTGGATATTTAAAAATTCATTATTAATACCCAAAAATTATAAAAATTGGGGCCAAATATTTTTATTAGATGTGTAATTAGACCCTTAATTTTATTTAGGGGTATCATTTTCATAAATATAAATAACTGATTTATTGTTAATTATTCAGTTAATTATAATTAAAAATCAGAAATTAAGAAATTGATTTTGGGGGAGAAGAACTTCCAGAGAGCTTCAATCACAGATTTGGGAGTGATTCTGTTATCCAAATCAATCATGTGAGTAACCAAAACAAAGCTCTTGATCTCTACTTTCTATTCATACCATCAATTTCATGTTTTGATGTTTAGATTTTCAATTCGTATTTTAGGGTTCTTGAACTGAAATTGGGGGTTTTTGATTCTGGGGTTCTGGGTTGATTTTGATGCTTGGTATAGCTTCCTGTACTTGTTTACAACTGATTTGTGCTATTTAATTGATCAGAGTTATGTTCTAGATAGTAGTTCTTATTTTAAAGTTTTTACAATTTTATTTTGATTCGTTTTTGAAGTTACATGAATCTGAGGTTATTTTGGTTATTTGGGTTAGATTATACAAGTGATAAGCTTTATTTTGATATATTGTTTGTAATTTTTCATGTATGAATCTGTTTGTTTAGTATTTGGCCGGAAAATTGTTTGATTTGGCTGGAGAAATTGTTCCCGGGGTTATTAGACGATGTTATTGATATGGTTGTGTTCCTGGAGTGATTTTGAATGAAAACCCACCAAAAATGAATCAAACGGTTGTGTTTTGACCCTGAAAACTGAGCTCGTCGGATTTCGCTGTCACTCGCCGGCCGTTGCTCTGTTTCTGGCCGTAGAAGACGACTGGGACGACGGGGATGGAAGAGGATCACAGGTTTGTGTTGCTGTAGCTACGTGGAATCGAACGGGACCAGAACCTTGCAGAACGATGGCCTGAAAACCTGTAGGTGGCCGGAAAATCTTTGACATGCACAAGATAATCATTTACTAGATATAAGTTTAAAATATGAAGTTACAAGATACTCCAATATACTTATATCCGAATACTACTTGAACTACCACCGTTCAAGTTATAATCAGTTTCAAAAGTTCATCACCCAGATGAGACTACAAGATAAGACTTGAATAGATTCAATCTTTGAAATATCATTATAAATAATGAAGTTACGAGATACTTCATTAAGTCCCGATATATATATACACCTATATATATATATATACATTTCATACACTCCTTGAAAACCTCTGTTATGAAAATTATAAACAGAGTTGCAATATCCAATGAATTTTGGAAAGGAGAAAACCTTGGCATAAACCTGATATCTTGCTGATCAGGCAAAGATACCAATAAGTAACCTTTTCTACTAGCAGATGGATGAATTCCCCACTGGTCATCACCCTGGCCGCAATAGGACCTTATGCTGGACTGCCACTCAGCCACTTACGCATTTGATGGACTCCCACTGAGCCACTTACACTTTCATGGACGCCCACTGAGCCCATGTTGCTTATGCCGACTCAATAGATGGACTTACTTCCCGAACGTTGGGTAAGTAATCAATTCATTTACCAAAGTAGCATCCTCGTTGTGAATATAAAATACACCACAGAGCCGGATCCCTCAGGTTTTGAGCGAATATTTAAATCCCCATAAAAAGGAAGATCTTAAATATAAAAATGAGTGTTGGGATCCGCTCTAACTTTTAAAAATCATTTTGAAGACTCGAAAACACTTTAAAGAGTGTTTGGAGTAATGCAGATTTAATGAAATAAATCAGTCCCGATATATTAGAAGATATCTGAATATTATTATTTAAATAATATTCCCATAAAGAATAATCTTTATAAAAATAATTGAAGTAGAAGTTGTAAAACTTATACTTGAAATGAATATTAAATAACCAGAGATATACTTATACAAAAGTAATATCTTTACTTGAATAATCAAAGTGAGTTTGATTATTGACACATTATTCTTTAATAAAATAAAGAATAATAATTAGTAAATAATCAGAGTCATAAGTCCTCGAATGAATATTCAAAATAATATTCATTAATAAAATAAACGGAGTCATAAGCCCCCGAATGAATATTCAAAATAATATTCATTAATAAAATAAACGGAGTCATAAGCCCCCGAATGAATATTCAAAATAATATTCATTAATAAAATAAATGGAGTCATAAGCCCCCGAATGAATATTCAAAATAATACTCATTAATAAAATAAACGGAGTCATAAGTCCTCGAATGAATATTCAAATGAATATTCATTAAATAAATAAAGCTATCGAATAAACCTTATTCGATTAATAGTTTTGAATTATATCAATATATATATATAAATATATATATATAATATACTCGGGAACATCGACTCCCGGTTTTAGAAAATGTTCACCTTTGGGTCCCCTATCCTAAGGGTATATGCAACTACTGCTTATCTCTAGCATAGGTATTATGCAACTTATAAGCATTCAAATCAACAGATAGATAACCAGATTACGAAACAGACATGCATATATATACCATCTCAGCATGCTTCAATATATCGCAAAATTTGCTAATTAACCAACATGCATCTATCACAAGATCATGCATATACATATATACATCACCACAACAGTATAACGGGTAGAAAACTTGCCTGAGTGTTCCCGGATAGACTTAAGCTTAGAGTGGGTCCGATAACCTATGAACAACAACATAAGTCGGAATTAAACCCCGGTCGCTTAAGAAACTAGACTTTAACCAATTAGACTCTAACGTTCGTTTATGGTCACTTCTACGCTTAACGAATCACATAAGTCGCTCGAGTACCCTCGGCTCCACCATTTTTAATAAATTAACCATTAAGAATTTTAAGGCGATTCTTTCGCCAGTACCCTACCAACTGCCTAATCCACTGTACAAAATTGTTTCATACCCCAATTAGTCATTTAAGGGCCTTAACCAAGGTTTCAAAGTAAGGCGAGGGGTAAAGGTTCGTTCGTGAAACACTGTTACTTAAAATGGTCGTTTCTCCTAAACCGTATATCGGATTCAAAAGAACCACATATCAAAACGAAGCTCGTAACATGAACTATCTAATAATGGCAATGGTCAAAACCTAACAGTGAGTTCTCGGGTCCTGATGTTATGAACAAAAACAGTCTAAAGTAAATCGGACATTACGACGGCTATGTTTACGCGATTACCAATTTTTATCCTACTCCAAACCAACCACCAATCAACTACAATTTAGTCATACAACCAAAATCCATCCATACCATACTACAACAGCCCACACATCTTAATATTTCCAATTTATTCAACTTCCCAATCATGAACTAAAAGCTTACTTAAGTTCTTTAACTATAAACAAGATTTCAACATCTAAATCACTACAACTCCAACCCAAACTCTAAACATACAAGCATCAGGCTTCTCTTTTACCATAATCATCAAAACCATCCTAATATTCAAAGTAAGGTTAGGGTTTGGAGATGTTATACCTTCCTTGAAGTGATTAGAGTAGCTAGGGAGCCTTAAGAAGCCTTGAGATAGCTTAGGAATGCTTGGATCATAAAGGAAAAACAAAGAAAACCAAGTTAGAAACCTTGAAAACACTATTCATTATCTTCTTCATTGATTTATTGGAAGAGATTCAAGAAGAATTGGAGGCTCAAACTTCTAGGATAACCATAACTAATCATAAGGGGCCTTGGATAATTACCTTGTGATTTAACAATGGTTGGATCTTGATTTTTAAAAATATCTTCTCTTGAAATAAGAAAAAGCCGAGAGCTTTTCTTTGAAGAAAAGGGAAGAGCTTTTGTGTCTTTGTGATTTGTTTTAATTTGCCTTGGTTGGTTGATTTTTGTTTTGTTTTAATCATTTTTAACCATAAAAAATTGTGTGGTTATAAATCAACCACACTTCCTTCCCTTATGTCATGCTTTGGTCATCATGTGATGTCACCCTCCACACTTGTCCTCTTCTTTGATGACATCATCATCCCTAACCTCCTTGATTAACTCCTAATTGCTTGCCTAATGACCGCTGATCTGTTATACGGTTCGCTTAACTTTCGTTCTCGTTTATCGTTTGAGGGATCATACCCGGGATCTTATTACTTGGGTTCCTTTAACCTTTCTCAATACATTGCATTCCTTTTATGATCCTCTCTTAAAATCCTTGAATTTAAATCCCTTTTATTTTGTTACCTTATACTCAATTCTTTCGGTATCTAGTGGATTTTCGGGAAAAATCAAAGTGTTCGGATTTGGATTCTGACGATCTTTACATACACTTATATACCACATAGAGTACTAATAATATCCCAGAAGATCAATGAAAGAACCCCTACATAGTGTGGATGAAAAATTTTCTTATTCAGCATAATCGGCAAAATCACTATTCATAGGGGTTTCAAAAATTCCAAAAATTGGGGTTATTACAGTCTCCCCTCCTTAAAAGGATTCCGTCCCGGAAACAGATAGAAAATGAATAGGAATACTCTCTTAGCATTGCACTTTCTAACTCTCGAGTAATTTTTTCCCACATTGTGGTCCTACCACCAAACTCTTCCTAGTTTGATAACCCTTCTCCTAAGCACTTGTCCCTTTTTCAGTCTATAACCCTTTCTGGTTGCTCCATATAGGTTACGTCTGGTTGCATATCTAGGCGCTCATATGCCCCTATTTATCTGGCATCCGAATTACACTTCCTTAACATTGATACTTGAAACACGTTATGACTTGCTACATGTTCGGGGGTAGGGCTAGCTCATATGTTATCTTCCCAATACGTCTTAATATATCCAAGGGTTCAACAATTCGTGGACTTAAACTTTCCTTTCTTTCCAACCCTCATCAGTTCCTTTTTAAGGGAATACTTTTAACAATACAAGGTTCCCTCCTTCATACTCTTTGTCCTTTCATTTGTCAAATCAGCATACTTCTTATGTCCATCTTGGGCTACTCCCAGCCGTCCTCTGATTAGATCTATTATATTCTTGGTCCTTTGGACCACTGCTGGTCCGAGCATCTTGCGCTCTACAACTTTATCCTAACATAAGGGAGATCGACATTGTCTTCCCTCAAATATCTCATAAGACGACATCTCGATACCTGACATACGATCTATTATCGTGAGAAAACTCATCCGCATTAAGTGATCATTCTAAATTCTTCCAAGTCTATTGCACAGACTCTTATTATAGCTTTTAGCATTAGAGCTTTTGCTTCTCAATACCCATTCATTTCCAGTTCGTAATCGCTACTACCTTCCGTTCCTAATACTATACTGGTTATACTTTTGCTCGTTAGCATTCTATAACCTTTTAATAATTGCGTCAACCTTAGTATCACGAACGCGTTAGATTCGGAATACCACCGCACTGATACTACTTCCTTTCTAGCTGCTTCCATCTTCGAAAGCTTGATCCATCATATAGAAGTAAAAGATTTTATTGAGATATCACTATGATCATGAACACTTGTTATATCGCATAGTTAGTACAGAAGGTGGCCAGCCTTTATTACTTAACAAGCAATTAAATAATAGATGGTATCCTACTAGGCTTCTATCACACAGATAGATAGTCATTCGGCAATACCTCCCCTTCTGGAAGGGTTGTTCTTATCAGCTTATACAAAATGAAAAGGAGAGAAAAGAACGAATTGAAGAGAATTGTATATATTATAAATATACTGCCACAAAATATCAGGCTTGGAAACTACCTCTGAACTATAGAGTTTTGTCATAGGAGAACAAAACATATACGTATATATATATATATCAACATCAAGTATTATAGCATCGTATTTCACATGCCTAAATATTTTTGCTATTCCATCCATCATTCTATGGACCCATGCTCTTGCTTGAGCTTATACACAATCACCTTTGAAACTCCCTCGACATCGAAAATCGAATCTGGGATTTCATTCTAGACATCATCGTCACTAGAATTCTATGCTTGCACTGCAACCTTCCTCGTATAGTAATATAGTTCTCTATTCATAAGAAGGAATAAATATTCAATAGGTAGATAATCAACTCAATTAGTCTATCAATGATAACTTATACAACACCACAACCCGATTAGTGGTACTCAATCTCAACATCCATTCCAATACAACTCTCACGGTTGTAATTAATCGGCTCATTACTCACAGAATCATTCCTGCATTACTATGGTCCACCGTTGACCTACTGTAGTCATTCATTTTCCATGAAGTCTTAATAGCTAACCATACGGAGTCCATACATATCGTATCAAATCCTTGTAAGGAGGTAACATAATCACCATTCATGATTCATGAAGAACACTCCTGATCCTGATATACATACATGACATGAAGCATATAAAATTACAGAAGAGTTTCAATCAAAGAAATGATAGAAGGTTAATACCATTCTTAATCATATGCCTTCAATAGAAGACTTAACTCAAAGGTTTGTTTAGTCCTTTTTGAAATATGGTCCTGGCTTATCCTCAAGATAGGACCTTCTAAGATAGATAGCCCGTTCATGGCGATTACACGAATTAAACCTTTACCCAACTACTATTACGGTTGAGTATTGCACAGTCATCAGAAGGAATGTCAATCTTCCGAACCGTAATACAACCTTCCCGGCTTCAACCATCATCACTGTATTCCTCTCGCATGAGCGCCTATAATTATCCTCTTACATTTAAAGTGTCAGCCACCTCTTTGGCCTTTCCTGATAGTAAAATTTCCTTACAATCAATGTCATTTTAACCACCTCCAACTAAATTTTCTACCTCATTTCAATCACTTCTTATGTGAAAATGCTTTTCTTAAATCCTGGTGAGAGAAAAAAAATTTACCATTTTTCCATAAGTCATTGCCTTAGTCTTTAGATGTGAACATTGTCACGACTGACTCTCGATCATACTTAGGACGTCTCTTATCTTGGGTCCTTCTTGTTTTCACCAATCTCGACCTTCATTGGGTTGATCTATACTTTCTCATGGTTCAACACGTGCCCACCTAGCATTATTATAATTACGTCATATTTCCTTCATCAGAATCTCTATTCTTGAGAACTTTGAATATTACCTATCTCCTTGTAAAACCTCTAAGGTTATCCTTAAATCCTTCAGCAGGTACACCCTAGGCACAGGGCATATCAAGATACCATTTACTAATACCAGAATCATTATATACTTCTGAAAATTTCTCCACTGATCCTTAAAGGTTGTTGTTACCTTAATCTTTTCCAATTCATATTGTCAAAACTCATGTCGTCCCTATTAAGGGTGAAATGCCAACCCTTATACATTCCCCTAGGGTTCATCTCAAGTTATTGAGGTTATATCCTTAATTCCACCTTTAAAAAGGTACTTGCATCCTTACGTGGATAAATAAAGTCATATATCCCTGATAAGGGTATCTTATTCAATCATTTCCACCTCGATAGTCTATACCGAATTTCACAATAGCATCCTTATTCAAGTTAAGGTCAATCCACATGGCCTCCAAAAGATAAAAATGGTTATCCGCTTTTCTTTCCTGATCTGGTAATGATCACATGGATGTTCTGGAAGATATTGGTCGTGTTCAACGTGAACTTCTTCTTAATAAATCCTTATTTACTTTTGTGTTTATCTCAACAGTCATCTCAATGTTGGGATATCTTTCATACCTGGCGTCTCCCTTTCTGGGTATCATGCCCCTGGTCTTACACTTCACATTCTTGAAGGTCACTTCCTTCATCCAATTTTCCTAATTTCTTACTTTCTTGTCTCCTCAGTCTATCCGCGTCTCATTGTTTATCCTTCGAACTATCTCAAGGTTTCCCCGAATCCTCCCAATTTAAAGGGGATAAAATATATGTATCTCTTATGCCTTCAACCATCAATTTTAACTCATGGTAAATCACCCTCATCCTGACGATTACATACTTTTCTATTTCTATTGCTACGAGTCTTTAGGGTTTCCTCATACCCAACTCCCTTATCATTCCTCAAACTCTATTACCTTTATATTCCTTTCCACTTCAATTCCTTTTTATTTTCCTTTCTCTTATCATTATTTCATGAACCAACACAACATAAGCATTGATTTCAAACATCCCGTCATTCTGGATTCGTGTCCTGAGAACGAATCTTGACAACTTTTACAACTTAGATTCATAATTCATCATACTCGTCTGCCTTTGTTCTGGCTCTAAATCTTTTACACTATCTCCATAACCTTGGGAAGTACTTTCCTGAAAATAATTGACTGAACTTAAATCAGTTTATTATAATCTCTTGCTCCGTGCCTTCCTTGGCCTTTTACCAGCGGGTGGCCTCTCTCTTAGGAGGGTAAGTGACAAAAACAGTCTTTTGTGATTCGTCAATCATTTAAAATCTCAAATGATTCCTATATTTCCTTTAGCCAGGCTCTTGCCTCGACTGGGTCAGCTTGTTCCTTGGAACTCTGAGAGCTTAGCGACTTAAAGGTCCTGAAAGAATTTCTCACCGCATTGTTTCCTCAGGGTGGTGGTTGGGGATAATAGTATAAATTTTGTTTAGGAAGATCCATAGATTGCCCAATAGGAGTACCATCCTAGTTCTTCTTATCTTGCTCGACTTCTGTTTTCTCATTATGAAAAGTTTCATCCTTCTCCCATAATCGGGGTTATTTTATACGTTAAAATCCTTGATTTCCACTTTATTATATTATGAGTTCCCTTTTTTTTTGGCGACCTCCCTGACTATCACATTCAGGTTTTGTCTTAAATCTTATTCCTCGAACTATGGTTTTAATCTAAGATCCCGTTTTTAAGCTCTTGAACATTTGGAACCCAAATTCTGTCAGAATACCTCATTATTTCCTTATCATCTTTCTCGATATTAATCTCTTCTCCCGTTATTGGATCTCTGCCTTCATTTATCATTTTTTCTTGGCACAAAATGATCTTTTCCAATAATTCGGGCTGCATTACAATCTCAAACAGCTTTTCGGTACCGGCTCCGGTTACTTTCACTTCTATTTCCATTTTCTCGAAATCTCTTACCAATTCTTCCGAAGACATTGTCATCTTGAGTCTTTCCTTTCTACTGAGGGCGTCAGCCACCATATTGGCTTTTCTTGGATGATAAAGAATCTCATAATCGTAATCCTTGATTAGATCTAACTACCTTCTCTATTGCATGTTGAGCTCTATCTGCGTGAAAATGTACTAGAACTCTTATGGTTTGTGTAAATCTCGCACTTCTCTCCATACAAGTAGTGCCTTCAATCTTTAGGGCAAAACTATTGCCACGAGCCCAAGCTCATGGGTAGGGATATCGAATTTTATATTCCCTTAATTGTCTTGACCCATACGCAATTACTTTGATGTGCTGTATAAGAAGCACCCTAATTCCTTATGCGAAGCGTCACTACACATCACAAAATCTCCTTTTCCATCTGGAAACGCCAACATAGGGGCCATCACCAATATTTGCTTCAGTTCTTAAAAGTTGTTCTCGCATTTCTCTGTCCATTCGAACTTCTCAGTCTTACAAGTAAGCCGCGTTAAAGGGGCTACTATCTTTACAAACATGAACGAACCTCCGGTAGTGACCGGCCAATCCTACCTCTGGTAGTCACCCTAACCATGGTCATCAATTCCTCAGTGGTCCTTTATTCATTCTTGTCAGGATCCTCCACGGGATCCTCCTCAGCAACAATCCCTTCTAGGACAACATCCTTAACCGCTACATCCTCAATATGAACATCATCCGGTCCCGTGTTAGGACGCTCTATCGGATCCACAATCTGATCTCCAATACGTAATAAAACATCATCGCGTTGTTGCTCCTCAACCTCAGGGTTCAGAGTCCCTCTACCATATACGATAACGAACTATGCTTCTATCACGATATTTACAAGGGTTCCCATAAGGGTTTTAACTATCAGTACTACGTTAGGTAGTCCGACTATGAACTTGGCAAGAGTTCTTATTATCTTAGTGAACTTATTATTTTAACGTCACATCATCTCTGAGGTTTATAACGCTTCGCTCTGATACCATTTCTGTAACACCCCTAAATCCGGGGTCGGGGATCCGGGTTGTCACGAGTTCCATTTCCCTTAATAACACCCAATCTTAATAAACAATCAACTACTCTGTACTGTGACCCCACAATAAACACACACACCACAAGTTATAGTCTCAGAGATGACTATCCAAAAATAACACGAGTCATTTTATTCCAAAATTATATGCCAATACACCTTAAAAGGGTTTCTGAATAAATTTACATTTCTTTTCCATTATTACAATTGATAAAAATACATAAGTCTGGTACATCAAAAGTTGAAAGCCTAGCCTATTGGTAGTTCCTACCTCAGCTACAGCGACATCAACGCCTATAGGAAACTGCGGAACGTTTCCTATCCGCTCGCGAATTGGGAGCTTGGTCCTGTTCATCTTGTCTATTGGATGTTGTGTGATGAAAGAAGAAAGAAAGGGTGAGCATCAAGCCCACCAAAATAATATGTATAATAACTAACAATATATGAGCTTTCTCATAGTACACATAAAAGTCTTGGTCAAGAAGAAATGAACCAAGCTGATATCTTAACGCGACCAAGTCGCAAAATATTCAGTATATATATACATATATACTTTTCACAATCTTTGAAATCCTCTGACATGTATAATATACATAGAGTTCCCGTTTATAACTGTATAAAATATCGTTGCAAGGTGATCTCATATATCTAACCTTGTCTCAACGTTTTTCCGAAAATCTTTGACATGCACAAGATAATCATTTACTAGATATAAGTTTAAAAGATGAATTTACAAGATACTCCAATATACTTATATTAGAATACTACTTGAACTACCACCGTTCAAGTTATAATCAGTTTCAAAAGTTCATCACCCAGATGAGACTACAAGATAAGACTTGAATAGATTCAATCTTTGAAATATCATTATAAATAATGAAGTTACGAGATACTTCATTAAGTCCCGATATATATATACACCTATATATATATACATTTCATACACTCCTTGAAAACCTCTGTTATGAAAATTATAAACAGAGTTGCAATATCCAATGAATTTTGGAAAGGAGAAAACCTTGGCATAAACCTGATATCTTGCTGATCAGGCAAAGATACCAATAAGTAACCTTTTCTACTAGTAGATGGACGAATTCCCCACTGGTCATCACCCTGGCCGCAATAGGACCTTATGTTGGACTGTCACTCAGCCACTTACGCATTTGATGGACTCCCACTGAGCCACTTACACTTTCATGGACGCCCACTGAGCCCATGTTGCTTATGCCGACTCAATAGATGGACTTACTTCCCGAACGTTGGGTAAGTAATCAATTCATTTACCAAAGCAGCAACCTCGTTGCGAATATAAAATACACCACAGAGCCGGATCCCTCAGGTTTTGAGCGAATATTTAAATCCCCTTTAAAAGGAAGATCTTAAATACAAAAATGAGTTTTGGGATCCGCTCTAACTTTTAAAAATCATTTTGAAGACTCGAAAACACTTTAAAGAGTGTTTGGAGTAATGCTGATTTAATGAAATAAATCAGTCCCGATATATTAGAAGATATCCGAATATTATTATTTAAATAATATTCCCATAAAGAATAATCTTTATAAAAATAATTGAAGTAGAAGTTTTAAAACCTATACTTGAAATGAATATTAAATAACCAAAGATATACTTATACAAAAGTAATATCTTTATTTGAATAATCAAAGTGAGTTTGATTATCGACACATTATTCTTTAATAAAATAAAGAATAATAATTAGTAAATAATCGAAGTCATAAGTCCTCGAATGAATATTCAAAATAATATTCATTAATAAAATAAACGGAGTCATAAGCCCCCGAATGAATATTCAAAATAATATTCATTAATAAAATAAACGGAGTCATAAGCCCCCGAATGAATATTCAAAATAATATTCATTAATAAAATAAATGGAGTCATAAGCCCCCGAATGAATATTCAAAATAATATTCATTAATAAAATAAACGGAGTCATAAGTCCTCGAATGAATATTCAAATTAATATTCATTAAATAAATAAAGCTATCGAATAAACCTTATTCGATTAATAGTTTTGAACTATATCAATATATATATATAAATATATATATATATATATATAATATACTTGGGAACATCGACTCCCGGTTTTAGAAAATGTTCACCTTTGGGTCCCCTATCCTAAGGGTACGCAACTACTGCTTATCTCTAGCATAGGTATTATACAACTTATAAGCATTCAAATCAACAGATAGATAACCAGATTATGAAACAAACATGCATATATATACCATCTCAGCATGCTTCAATATATCGCAAAATTTGCTAATTAACTAACATGCATCTATCACAAGATCATGCATATACATATATACATCACCACAACAGTATAACGGGTAGAAAACTTGCCTGAGTGTTCCCGGATAGACTTAAGCTTAGAGTGGGTCCGATAACCTATGAACAAAAACATAAGTCGGAATTAAACCCCGGTCGCTTAAGAAACTAGACTTTAACCAATTAGACTCTAACGTTCGCTTATGGTCACTTCTACGCTTAACGAATCACATAAGTCACTCGAGTACCCTCGGCTCCATAATTTTTAATAAATTAACCATTAAGAATTTTAAGGCGATTCTTTCGCGAGTACCCTACCAACTGCCTAATCAACTTTATAAAATTGTTTCATACCCCAATTAGTCATTTAAGGGCCTTAACCAAGGTTTCAAAGTAAGGCGAGGGGTCAAGGTTCGTTCGCGAAACACCGTTACTTAAAACGGTCGTTTCTCCTAAACCGTATATCGGATTCAAAAGAACCACATATCAAAACGAAGCTCGTAACATGAACTATCTAATCATGGCAATGGTCAAAACCTACCAGTGAGTTCTCGGGTCCTGATGTTATGAACAAAAACAATCTAAAGTAAATCGGACATTATGACGGCTATGTTTACGCGATTACCAATTTTTATCCTACTCCAAACCAACCACCAATCAACCACAATTCAGTCATACAACCAAAATCCATCCATACCATACTACAACAGCCCTCACATCTTAATATTTCCAATTTATTCAACTTCCCAATCATGAACTAAAAGCTTACTTAAGTTCTTTAACTATAAACAAGATTTCAACATCCAAATCACTACAACTCCAACCCAAACTCTAAACATACAAGCATCAAGCTTCTCTTTTACCATAATCATCAAAACCATCCTAATATTCAAAGTAAGGTTAGGGTTTGGAGATGTTATACCTTCCTTGAAGTAATTAGAGTAGCTAGGGAGCCTTAAGAAGCCTTGAGATAGCTTAGGAATGCTTGGATCATAAAGGAAAAACAAAGAAAACCAAGTTAGAAATCTTGAAAACACTATTCATTATCTTCTTCATTGATTTATTGGAAGAGATTCAAGAAGAATTGGAGGCTCAAACTTCTAGGATAGCCATAACTAATCATAAGGGGCCTTGGATAATTACCTTGTGATTTAACAATGGTTGGATCTTGATTTTTGAAAATTTCTTCTCTTGAAATAAGAAAAAGCTGAGAGCTTTTCTTTGAAGAAAAGGGAAGAGCTTTTGTGTCTTTGTGATTTGTTTTGATTTGCCTTGGTTGGTTGATTTTTGTTTTGTTTTAATCATTTTTAACCATGAAAATTTGTGTGGTTATAAATCAACCACACTTCCTTCCCTTATGTCATGCTTTGGTCATCATGTGATGTCACCCTCCACACTTGTCCTCTTCTTGTTGGTTTGATGACATCATCATCCCTAACCTCCTTGATTAACTCCTAATTGCTTGCCTAATGACCGATGATCTGTTATACAGTTCGCTTAACTTTCGTTCTCGTTTATCGTTTGAGGGATCATACCCGGGATCTTATTACTTGGGTTCCCTTAACCTTTCTCAATACATTGCATTCCTTTTATGATCCTCTCTTAAAATCTTTGAATTTAAATCCCTTTTATCCTGTTACCTTATACTCAATTCTTTCGGTATCTAGTGGATTTTCGGGAAAAATCAAAGTGTTCGGATCTGGATTCTGACGATCTTTGCATACACTTATATACCATACAGAGTACTAATAATATCCCAGAAGATCAATGAAAGAACCCCTACATAGTGTGACATCAAAAATTTTCTTTTTCAGCATAATCGGCAAAATCACTATTCATAAGGGTTTCAAAAATTCCAAAAATTGCCGGTTTTGATCCAATTAACCCCAACCTGAATTCCTGTTTTGTGTTTCTAGTTAATTAATTATTATTTATATTTTATAAAATCAAAATTAGTTTTATTAATTCTATAAATCAATTAAAAATTAGTTTTAAGTTCTGAAAAATATTATAATTAATTTCTAAATTATTTTATTAATTTAGCAATTCGAATTTAAGTATTTAATTAATTATTTAATTATTTATCTAATTAGTTATTAATTAGGTAATTAATTAATAATTAGGTGATTAATTAATAAATAAGTATTAAAAAAATAATCGAATAATACGTAATTCGATAATTAGTTGAATATCGCGAGTAACTCGTACCTATTCGAGACGTAATTCGTTAAGTTAGAATTATTAATCGAGCGATATTTATTCAAAGAATATTATACTAATTATTCGTATCGAATAATTAAATATTGATCGTCAATTGATAAATCAATCGTATAAGCTATAATAATAATAACAGTTCGATAGTTATTCGAGAATCGCGGGTAGCTCGTATTTATACGATTAGTTGCTCGTTGAGTTATGATTTGAGTAATGATAATCGATTCGATAAATAGCGTATCAGTTAATTGTATCGATTGATTATTTGTAAATAATGGATCTGATCGAGTAAGTAATAATAATTTATAAATAAGTGTAGTAAATTGTAATTAATCCAAATAATTAGGGATTAATTTTTTTAAAATACAACAATTATTAATTAATTATTTAAAAATATAATTAAGGATTATTTAATTATAATTAATTATTTATAATTAATTATTAATTAATTAAATCTTGTTTAATTCATAATAATTAAACCTAAGTCCGATTTGAGTGAAACGAAGACTCTTAGACTCAGAAAAATGAAACGAATCCAATAAAAATAATTTTAAGTCATAATTTCTACCGGAAGAGAGTGATATGGTGTTAGTTAATGGTTTATAGACCCTAATAGGGGTAAAATCGAGTCAAATAAATCCCGAAAAATTATAATAAAATTTCCTAGGGTTAGTTAATAAAGGTATCAGCCTAGTATCGATTCCAAAAATATTTATAAGTCCAAAAATTAATTATGTGTCTTATGTGCTATGTGCTTTACGTGGTTAGGTGAACCTTATGTGCTATATAATTATATATGTATATATGCGAGTCAGATAGAAACGCATGGGTAGATTGATAGGGTTGCGTAGTATCAATTCGAGATACGCGTATGTAATAAGTTATCTAAATGGCTATCTTTCTTGGATTGATTTAGTGTCAGCAAGGCAGATCAAGCTAGAGACCGAAGGCAGTGAGTTGAACCAGGTTAAGTACGCGCAAGGCAAGTTTTCCCCTATTCTAAATTCAGAATAGTGAATTATATCCCATTTTTCCATATCAGTTACCTTTGATAATTCTTGTTCATATACACTGTTACACAATTATTGAATCTTGTTTCTATTTCATTTCGATTCTTGATTTCTCCCAATTTATTGAATCCTTTATTCATATTCCAATACTTTTACCCTTGTTACATATACTCGGATATATCTTGATGTTGGGATACATCAAAAGCATTCCGATTGTTCCGAATGCTAAACCTTGGACTGGATGGTTACGATATGGGCTGGGGTTTACCCAGACCTTTAATTAATAGGCCATAGTTGCCTGAGTACTCCTTATGTTGGTTGGGTCTATACAGTTGGGTATAGATCCGCACTGTATCCAAACTGATCAGCAGGTTATAGTGCATATGTTGGTTCTTGTTTCCAGTCTTGTTCATTTGGCACTCGCCAGTGTTGGCAAATTATTACTCCATACAGATTCAGATGGTTGTTCAAACCAACCGATTATCGGTTCATCTATTCTTCTCTCTTTATAATATATATATTGTTGCAGACTTGTTGAGCAATTTTGGCTCATACCCTTTTTATTGTTATTCCTATTGTTTTACAGTTAAGGTAGAGAATGAAACCCATCAGGACCCGCGTAGTCAAGAAGCGAGTCAAGCAGCGGGACCCTCTTATACCAAGAGTGTTCATCCCTATCCCTGAAGAGAGCTTTGAGCTACCAGATCAGGTGTAACAGGATAAGTAGTATTATGGTTTGAATAAAAGTTATGTCGTGAGAATGTAGATAGAATAAATTTTGTAACAAAGAGAGTTCTTGAGACAGACGGTTTAATTTGGGTTTTAATAAAGTTAGTGTGTCGTTCTTGTTTTCAACTCTTAACCTTAAAAGATCTTGAATAGCAGTAGTTCGGGGTAATTATTATATTTATATTCCGCTTGTGCAGGATTAGTTGGTAGTTGTTATTAATAATGCCCCAAATCTATACCCCAGATTTGGAGGGTGTTATAGTTGGCATCAGAGCTTAGGTTTAGCCCCTTGAAAATAAGAACATTAGGGTTAAGATAAGATAGGAAGATCATATAGGATAAAAGTAAGAGTGTTAGGATTGTTTGATTATGTGATTAAAAGTTATGAGTTTTAGGATTGTGATTTGATTGTTCTTGTGTTATTATTGTTATGTATATTAGATGGCTTCTTCGTCATCATCTACGGAGTGGACCGAGACAGATCCAGGGGTAGCACCAGTACTGGCATCAGTATCAGTGCAGATCTTTCCTCCATTACTACCACTTCCACTATTGCCACCTGGACCAACACCAGAGATACCCCCTTCCCCAGAGGTACCAGATTTTGCAGATTATTTTCCTTATTTTGAGCCAGAGATACCTGATTTTCCACCATTAGAGTTCCCGGTGTTCGATGTTCCTGACATGGTTGATATTCCGCAGTGGGAGGATTTAGAGCCCCAGATTCCTATGCCACCAGTTGAGATTCCAGAGATTCCACCGATGGAGCCTGAGGTAGAGCCACCAGTATATGCACCTATGGAGCAGCCTGTTCTGTTTCCTGCACCGTTAGCTGTGTATGCCCCGATGCCCGGAGTATTCCAGTTTCCACAGCCGGAGTTCATGGACGAGGTAGTAGTAGATGAGCCATTACCATTGCCTTCTCGAGGTTCCCGCACGGATCTTCGTGAGCATCATACAGTTATATATCATCATTTTCAGACAGAGAGAGAGGAGGGGGTCAGATGGCAGGATCAGTGTAGAGAGATCCTTGGGTTATTTGACACACAGGAAGATGCTCCAGTTCGAGCACTTCACCCAGACTACATATTGAGAGAGAGGCTACACCAGATTCACAGAATTGGTTCTCAGGAGCTTACTGACCTGAGGCAGCAGAATATTAGTACAGAGGCAGCATACCGCAGCGTGATGAGACTCACAGAGGCAGTATTAGAGGCTGTGCAGGAGGAGCTGAGCCGTGTGCCACCAGGAGTTTGATCTTAACAGATGGAGGAGTGTTGTATCTTATATATATTTGTAGATAGAGGCAACATAGTATTGTATGACTAGTTTGTATGAGGATAGCCACTAGTTTTGACTGATAGCAGTAGCAGTACGACTGACATATCATAGACTTTTGTATAAAGCATTGACACCTGCAGCTGGTGTCCTACCCATATATATATATAAGATGAACCTTTTCACATTTTCTTTATTTTATTTTTCCAGTCATTTAAGCATTTACATTTATTTTACTATTTTACCGTTACATCTTTAAAATGTTGTTTTATTTATGATCATGTTGTACCTTTTACGTTTTCAAAATTTTAAAATTATTTAAAAAAAATAGGGAATTTATTTAAATATCGCACTATTTTATTTAAGATATTTAATAAATTGTTTTCTTTCTCCATATCAATTGTTTTAACGCTGTTTTAATATTATAAAGATTATTGATATTCCATAACACCTGGTTAGTATATTATTATTAAGAGAACCCATTGTTTTATTATCAGAAAGATGGCACCTAAAAGAAAAGCACGACCCGACTCGTCTAACGGAAATACCGAGGGCCAAAAAGATAATAATCAGATGGATCAGATGTTTCATCTCATGCAACAGCAGATGCTGATGATGCAGCAACAGATGCAGCAGCAATAACAGCAGTTTCAACAACAAATGCTCCAGCAAGCCGCTCATCCAGGACATCAAGTACCTCCAGCAGCACCTGTAGTTACTTTCAAGCAATTTCAATCGGTAAAGCCTCCAGAATTTACCGGTTCCACAGATCCTACAAAGGCGAGAACTTAGCTGAAGGAGATAGAAAAGGCTTTTACGTTGGTGAAAGTTGAGGAAGAACAGAAGACAGACTTTGCCAGCTATTTTCTGAAAGGCGAAGCCAGTTACTGGTGGGAATCGAAGAAAGCTTTGGAAGGGGAAGGTGTGGTGACTTGGGATAGATTCACTGATCTTTTTCTGGAGAAATTTTTTCCTCGCTTTATGAAGAACCAGATGGAGATCAAGTTCCTGGAGCTGAAGCAAGACAACTTATCGGTCGCGGATTATGAGATCAAGTTCACTGAATTGGCCAGATTTGTTCCTGAGCAAGTTGATACGGATGAAAAGCGGGCCAAGAGATTCCAACAGGGACTGAAATCATGGATTCGTATCAGAGTAGCTGTATTTGAGCTGACGACTTATACGGCTGTTGTTCAGAAGGTCGTGATCATTGAACATAAGAGTGAAGCAGCTCAGAAAGAGAATGGACCAGGAAATTCCCAGAACCGTTTCAACAGGAGGTCGGGATTCCAAGCCCGGGGAAAGGCAAATTTCAGGAAACTGGAACAAAACAATCAGAGGATGGGTAATTGACTTCCCGCCCCAACTCAGCAGAGACTTATCCGACCGTTTATACCTGATTGCAGAACATGTGGTAAAAAGCATACAGGGATTTGCAACAAGCCAAATGTCACGTGTTTCAAGTGCAAGCAAAGGGGACACTACTCTGGAGAATGTCCGATGGGAAGATTAGAGGTCACTGGTTTCCAGTGCGGAAGAAAAAGGCATATTGCCAAGGACTGTAGAGGAGTTGCGATGGCCGATAGTGTTCCAAAGGTTTTAGCATTACCTCCACTACCACCACAAAATCAGCCCAGGGCAAGGACTTTCAACATGTCAATGAAGGAAAAAGTATAGAGTCCACATGTGGTTGCAGGTACGCTCCTTGTGAATTTTGTAAATGCTCCAGTATTGATTGATTCAGGAGCTACTAGATCTTTTATTTCTGAAGATTTTATCTCTAAGATAGACTGTGAGATTCAGTGGTTAGATGAAGTGTTAGTCGTAAAATTAGCAAATGATGATCAGGTTATGGTAGATCGAGTATGCCCAGGTTGTGATGTTGAAATAGGGAGATGTCATTTCTCAGTTGACTTGATACCTTTCAGGTTAGGAGAATTTGATGTTATTTTAGGAATGGATTGGCTAGCTAGTAATAATGCTCAGATTGATTGCGCAAACAAGAAAGTGAAAGTGCAGACTGAAGAAAATACAACAGTAATATTTAAAGGTGAAAAGCAAAGGCAGCGATTCTTAACAATGATGCAGACGAGACGTTTGCTACGCCAAGGATGTCGAGCCTATATAGCCTACATGTTGGATACTGACAAAGAAAGTCCGAAGATCGAAGATATTTCTGTAGTGTGTGAGTTTCCCGATGTCATTCTAGATGAACTTCCAGGACTTCCACCGGATCGAGAAGTCGAGTTCACTATTGATTTGACACCAGTGACTGAACCAATTTCGAAAGCTTCATATCGAATGGCACCTGTTGAATTGAAAGAATTAGCAAAGCAGTTGCAAGAACTTCTCGACAAAGGAATCATAAGACCAAGTGTATCCCCATGGGGCGCACCAGTTTTGTTCGTGAAAAAGAAGGACGGCAGCATGCGATTGTGTATTGATTATCGTGAGCTGAACAAGTTAACTATCAAGAATAAATATCCTTTTCCTCGTATCGATGACTTATTTGATCAACTGAAAGGAGCAGCATGGTTTTCGAAAATTGACTTACGATCAGGTTATCATCAGTTAAAGATCAAGGCAGAAGATATTCCAAATACTGCGTTCAGAACGAGGTACGGACATTATGAATTTCTCGTGATGGCTTTTGGACTGACGAATGCACCTGCAGCCTTTATGGATTTGATGAATCAAGTATTCAAGAAGTACTTGGATAAGTTTATCATTGTATTTATTGATGATATCTTGATTTATTCGAGGACAGAAGAAGAACATGCAGCACACTTAAGAACGACATTGGAGACGTTACGAAAGGAGTAGCTCTATGCGAAATTTTCAAAATGTGAATTTTGGCTAAAAGAAGTACAGTTTATAGGGCACATCATCAGTATTGAAGGAATTCAAGTGGACCCAGCAAAGACTGAAGCTATTTTAAATTGGGAAAGACCGAAGATGCCAACGGAAGTCAGAAGTTTCCTGGGATTAGTTGGATATTATAGAAGATTCATTAAAGATTTTGCGAAGATAGCCACACCATTGACGAAGTTGACGCGAAAGAATGAAAAGTTCGAATGGAACGAGAAATGTGAAGCCAGTTTTCAAGAATTGAAGAATCGACTAGTAACCGCACTTATGCTTGTTTTACCTGATGATCAAGGAGACTTTGTCATATACAGCGATGCTTCATATCGAGGACTCGGATGTGTTTTAATGTAACATGGAAACGTGATCGCATATGCTTCCATACAATTAAAGCCGCATGAACAGAAATATCTGACGCACGATCTCGAACTAGTAGCAATTGTGTTCGCACTAAAGCTTTGGAGACACTATCTATACGGCGAAAAATGTGAGATTTATACGGATCATAAAAGCTTGAAGTATATTTTCACCCAGAAGGAACTTAACATGCGACAGTGATGTTAGCTAGAGTTAATCAAAGATTACGACATCTCAATCAATTATCATCCAGGCAAAGCCAATGTAGTAGCAGATGCGTTAAGTCGAAAGAAACGATTGAACTTGTTAACATCTTCAGAAGACTTAATCAAGGAATTTGATAAATTAGAGATTAAAGTTCGTGTTCCAGAAAACTCTACTGAAATGATTTACGCTATGACTTTTCAGCCGGAGCTATTGGAGAAAATAAGAAGGTGTCAGGAAGAAGTAATGGACCAGGATATCGACAATTTGACAGGAGAAGAGATTACCAGTCAGAAAGATACTAAAGGAATTTTCAAGTTGCTTCAAGGATCTGGATACCTAACGTACCAGAAATTAAAAGCGGAAATTTTGCAAGACGCTCATAGTTCAAGATATTTGATTCATCCCGGAAGCACAAAGATGTACAGAGACCTGAAAGAAAACTTTTGGTGGCCGAATATGAAGAAAGCGATAGCGGAATGGGTCAGCAAGTGTAATACATGCCAAAGAGTGAAAGCTGAACATCAACGCCCGAGCGGACTACTACAACCACTAGATATTCCAGAATGGAAATGAGAGCACTTAGCCATGGATTTTGTAGTGGGACTTCCAAGGACGAAAGCAAATCACGATGCAATTTGGGTCAACATTGATCGATTAACGAAGTTAGCACATTTTCTTCCGATCAATGAAAGATTTTCAATGGACAAGATAGTGCACTTATATCTCAAGGAAATCATAATGCGTCATGGAGTACCCGTTTTAATTCGAGATTTTGGAGACAATTCCAGGAATGTCTAGGAACCAAGTTGAACATGAGTACTGCTTATCATCCACAATTGGACGGGCAAAGCGAAAGGACAATCCAAAAAATCGAAGATATGCTACGTGTATGCGCAATAGACTTTGAAGGCAATTGGAACGAGCACCTACCGCTAGTGGAATTTTCTTACAATAACAGCTATCAAGCAAGTATCGGAATGCCACCATATGAAGCTCTATATGGAACAAAATGTAGATCACCTACCTGTTGGGATGAAATTGGAGAACGCAAGATTCGAGGTCCAGAACTGATTCAGCAGACCAAGGAAAAAGTAGAGCTTATCCGCAAACGACTTGAAGCAGCGCATAATCGATAACGTAAATATGCCGATCAATCCAGAAAAGATGTGGACTACTAGGAAGGGGAACATGTATTGCTAAAGGTATCACCATGGAAGGGATTAACTAGATTTGGCAATAAAGGCAAATTGAAACCTCGCTACGTTGGACCATTTAAAATTTTGAAGAAAGTCGGAAAGGTTGCGTACGAGTTAGCTTTACCACCCCATATGCAGCATATTCACAACGTATTTCATGTATCTATGCTTAAAAAGTACAACCCTGATACAAGGAATGTAATAGAATATGAGCCAATAGAACTTCAAGCAGATTTGTCGTATGTAGAGCAGCCGATAAGAATTCTAGATCGGCAAGAGAGGGTATTAAGAAATAAGTCTGTGTTATTAGTGAGAGTTTTGTGGAGAAACCCAGTGGTTGTAGAATCAACCTGGGAGCTCGAAAGTGAAATGTTAGAAAAGTATCCTCAGTTATTTGCATAGTGTGATTCTGAGGACAGAATTCTGTTAAGGGGGGAGAATGTAACGACCGAGAAATTACGCTTTTATTATATTATAAATTATGTGTATTATTATGTGATCAATTGTGTTGAGTTGTTTAACCCTAATCATTATGTGATACGTGTTTTCTGTTTTGATCTGAACGTGTTTTGGATGATTATTGAATGTTTTATCGCAAGTTATATATTTTATATCAAAACCCATACAACTCAAACAGTGTTTTAAAAGCCCGTATTTCAAACAAAATCATTGGCTCTATTTTGCCAAAACAACCTATACCATATCGCTATTCTGAACCCCAAAACGTTTTACAAATTTACCTTTTTCGCGAAAAATGACTTTTCCGGACCCCTTTGGGTACCAAAAACCCCACAAAAATCACATTTTTATTTTTATATGATCATGAAATTATCATACATCATATTTCTTTGCATTTTTGTAATATTCATAATTTTTGGGAATTTTTGACATTAATTTTGTATTTATTGGATATTTAAAAATTCATTATTAATACCCAAAAATTATAAAAATTGGGGCCAAATATTTTTATTAGATGTGTAATTAGACCCTTTATTTTATTTAGGGGTATTATTTTCATAAATATAAATAGTTGATTTATTGTTAATTATTCAGTTAATTATAATTAAAAATCAGAAATTAAGAAATTGATTTTGGGGGTGAAGAACATCCAGAGAGCTTCAATCACAGATTTGGGAGTGATTCTGTTATCCAAATCAATCATGTGAGTAACCAAAACAAAGCTCTTGATCTCTACTTTCTATTCATACCATAAATTTCATGTTTTGATGTTTAGATTTTCAATTCGTATTTTAGGGTTCTTGAACTGAAATTGGGGGTTTTTGATTCTGGGGTTCTGGGTTGATTTTGATGCTTGGTATAGCTTCCTGTACTTGTTTACAACTGATTTGTGCTATTTAATTGATCGGAGTTATGTTCTAGATAGTAGTTCTCAGTTTCAAGTTTTTACAATTTTATTTTGATTCGTTTTCGAAGTTACATGAATCTGAGGTTATTTCGGTTATTGGGGTTAGATTATACAAGTGATAAGCTTTATTTTGATATATTGTTTGTAATTTTTCATGTACGAATCTATTAGTTTAGTATTTGGCCAGAAAATTGTTTGATTTGGCCGGAGAAATTGTTCCCGGGGTTATTAGACGATGTTATTGATATGGTTGTGTTCCTGGAGTGATTTTGAATGAAAACCCACCAAGAAACGAATCAAGCGGTTGTGTTTTGACCCTGGAAACCGAGCTCGTCAGTTTCTGCTGCCACTCGCCGGCTGTTGCTCTATTTTTGGCCGGAGATGACGACTGGAACGACGGGGATGGAAGAGGACGATAGAGTTATGTTGCTGCAGCTACGTGGAATCGAACGGGACCAGAACCTTGCAAAACGATGGCCTGGAAACGGAGGAATGGTTCGCCGGAAAACCTGCAGGTGGCCGGAGTTTTTCCAGGTTCAGGCGGGTCGACCCATGTTCTTGGGGACCCGACTGTTGACCCGAAAACCCGGAAACCTTTACCCGATTTTGATCCAGTTAACCCCAACCTGAATTCCTGTTTTGTGTTTCTGGTTAATTAATTATTATTTATATTTTATAAAATCAAAATTAGTTTTATTAATTCTATAAATCAATTAAAAATTAGTTTAAAGTTCTGAAAAATATTATAATTAATTTCTAAATTATTATATTAATTTAGCGATTCGAATTTAAGTATTTAATTAATTATTTAATTATTTATTTAATTATTTATTAGTTATCTAATTAGTTAATAATTAGGTAATTAATTAATAATTAGGTGATTAATTATTACATTAGTATTAAAAAATAATCGAATCATACGAATAATAATTTGATAATTAGTTGAATATCGCGAGTAACTCGTACCTATTCGAGACGTAATTCGTTAAGTTAGAATTATTAATCGAGCGATATTTATTCGAAGAATATTATACTAATTATTCGTATCAAATAATTAAATACTGATCGTCAATTGATAAATAAATTATATAAGCTATAATAATAATAATTACAGTTCGATAGTTATTCGAGAATCGCGGGTAGCTCGTATTTATACGAGTAGTTGCTCGTTGAGTTATGATTCGAGTAATAATAATCGATTCGATAAATAGCGTATCAGTTAATTGTATCGATTGATTATTTGTAAATAATCGATCTGATCGAGTAAATAATAATTTGTAAATAAGTGTTGTAAATTGTAATTAATCCAAATAATTAGGGATTAATTATTTTAAAATACAATAATTATTAATTAATTATTTAAAAATATAATTAAGGATTATTTAATTATAATAAATTATTTATAATTAATTATTAATTAATTAAATCTTGTTTAATTAATAATAATTAAACCATAAGTCCGATTTGAGTGAAACGAAGACCCCTAGACTCAGAAAAATGAAACGAATCCAATAAAAATAATTATAAGTCATAATTTCTTCTGGAAGAGAGTTGTCTTGTGTTAGTTAATGGTTTATAGACCCTAATAGGGGTATAATCGAGTCAAATAAATCCCGAAAAATTATAATAAAATTTCCTAGGGTTAGTTAATACAGGTATGAGCTTAATATCGATTCCAAAAATATTTATAAGTCCAAAAATCAATTATGTGTCTTATGTGCTATGTGCTTTACATGGTTATGTGAACCTTATGTGCTATATAATTATATATGTATATATGCGAGTCAGATAGAGACGCATGGGTAGATTGATAGGGTTGCGTAGTATTAATTCGAGATACGCGCATGTAGTAAGTTATCTAAACGACTATCTTTCTATGATTGGTTCAGTGTCAGCAAGGCAGATCAAGCTAGAGACCAAGGCAGTGAGTTGAACCAGGTTAAGTACGCGCAAGGCAAGTTTTCCCCTATTCTAAATTCAGAATAGTGAATTATATGCCATTTTTCCATATCAGTTACCTTTGATAATTCTTGTTCATATATGCTGTTACACAATTATTGAATCTTGTTTCTATTTCATTTTGATTCTTGATTTCTCCCAATTTATTGAATCCTTTATTCATATTTCAATACTTTTACCCTTGTTACATATACTCGGATATATCCTGATGTTGGGATACATCAAAAGCATTCTGATTGTTACGATTGCTAAACCTTAGACTGGATGGTTACGATATGGGCTGGGTTTTACCCAGACCTTTAATTAATAGGCCATAGTTGCCTGAGTACTCCTTATATTGGTTGGGTCTATGCAGTTGGGTATAGATCCGCACTGTATCCTGACATATAAACAGGTTATAGTGCATATATTGGTTCTTATTTCCAGTCTTGTTCATTTGACACTCGCCAGTGTTGGCAAATTATTACTTCGTACAGATTTAGATGGTTGTTCAAACCAACCGATTATCGGTTCATCTATTTTTCTCTCTTTATACTATATATATTGTTGCAGACTTGTTGAGCAATTTTGGCTCATCCCCTTTTATTGTTATTCCTATTATTTTACAGTTAAAGTAGAGAATGAAACCCATCAGGACCCGCGTAGTCAAGAAGCGGGACCCTCTTATACCAAGAGTGTTCATCCCTATCCCCGAAGAGAGCTCTGAACTACCAGATCAGGTGTAACAGGATAAGTAGTATTATAGTTTGAATAAAAGTTGCGTGGTGAGAATGTAGATAGAATAAAGTTTTGTAACAAAGAGAGTTCTTGAGACAGACTATTTTATTTGGGTTGTAATAAAGTTAGTGTGTCGTTCTTGTTTTCAACTCTTAACCTTAAAAGATCCTGAATAGCAGTAGTTCAGGGTAATTATTATATTTATATTCCGCTTGTGCAGGATTAGTTGGTAGTTGTTATTAATAATGCCCCAAATCTATACCCCGGATTTAAAGGGTGTTATATAAATCATTTGTCTGTTAATTGCAAATCTACCATGCCTACTTCAATGTCTATGCCACCTCACTTTCCTAACATGAATGCCATGCCTCCCATGCCTATAAATGCTATGTCAACACAGAATTTGAATGCACAGTTTGCTAATATGCCATTTGCACCTAATCCCTATTACGCTGCATTTAGTATGCCATAAATGCCATTTAGCATTCCTTACTGGAATAACATGTTCACTAATAGCATGACATTCCCTATTGATTATAATATGCATGATAATTCTGTTGCAATGAATGGTTTCAAAGGCCCAACTCAAATGACCAAGGATGAATCTGATATCCCCAAGTCAAATGAGATAAAGCCTAAGAAACAGAAATAGAAAGCAAACAAGGCAGGACCCAAGGAAACTTGGGTACCAAAATCAACTTGATTTGATTTTGATGTGTGCAGGAAAACAGAAAGAATCTTTGGTACTTGGATAGTGGTTGTTCAAGACACATGACTGGTGATTCTACCCTGCTCACAGAGTTCAAGGAGAGAGCTGGCCCAAGTATTACTTTTGGAGATGACAACAAGGGTTATACTGTGAGATATGGCTTGATTTCAAAGGACAATGTCATCATTGAGGAAGTTGCCTTAGTGGATGGTCTCAAACACAACTTGTTGAGTATCAGCCAGCTTTGTGATAAAGGCAACTCAATAACCTTCAACTCAGAAGCCTATGTTGTGACTAACAAAAGAAGCAACAAAGTGGTTCTCACTGGTGTGTGAAAAAGAAATGTGTACCTAGCTGATTTCAACTCATCTAGTGTGGAATCTGTTACTTGTCTTCTCAGTAAAGCAAGTCAGGATGAAAGTTGGCTATGGCACAATAAGCTATCCCATTTAAACTTCAAGACCATGAATGAGCTAGTAAAGAAAGAACTGGTTAGAGGGATTCCTCTAGTGGAGTTTTCTAAGGATGGACTGTGTGATGCCTGTCAAAAAGGGAAGAAACTTGATTCAACAATTGAAGAACCTTTACAACTGCTACACATGGATTTGTTTGGACCAATCAATGTGTTGTCCATCTCAAGGAAAAGATTTTGCCTAGTAATTGTAGATGATTTCTCAAAGTTCTCTTGGACATATTTCCTAAAGTCTAAAGATGAGGCTAATGAAATCATCATCAATCACATAAGGCAAGTCAAAGTTCTCTGGGACATATTTCCTAAAGTCTAAAGATGAGGCTAGTGAAATCATCATCAATCACATAAGGCAAGTAAATAATCATCCTGATTTCAAGGTTAGAAGAATGAGGAGTGATAATGGAACTGAGTTCAAGAATTCTGTCATGAGAGCATTCTGTGAGGAAAATGAGATTCTGCATGAGTTTTCAGCAGCAAGAACTCCACAACAGAATGGAGTAGTGGAAAGGAAGAACAGATCACTTATTGAAGTTGCAAGAACAATGCTTGAAAAATCTAAACAACCAACATATTTCTTGGCTGAAGTTGTAAATACTGCGTGCTAGACTCAGAATATATCTCTGGTTAATCAAGCAAGATGCATGACTCCCTATCAATTGTTCAAGAACAAGAAGCAAACTCTAAATTTTCTTCATGTCTTTGGTTGTAAATGCTATATTCTGAGAAATCAAACTGATCAAAATGGGAAGTTTGATGCTAAAGCAGATGAAGGAATTTTTGTTGGATATGCTGTTGGTAAAGCATATAGAGTCTACAATCTAAGAACCAACATTGTTGTGGAATCAATACATGTTGTGTTTGATGATAAAAATATTGGAGATTATCATGAGAGCCTCAAATTCGACAATGTGGAGATGGTTAGTGATGACAGTGATGATGAAAGTGATCAAGAAACAGTATCAAAGGATAATGCAGAAAAATCTACTACCAATGAAGCACAAAATTCAACATCTGTCGAGTTGCATAATGTTTCATCCATCGGGAGGCAATCTGCATTATCCATCAGGAGACAACCAGCTTCATCCGTTGGTACTCAAAATTCACCATCCGTCGTGTTATCAAAAGGAGCAGGAAGTCAGGATAGATCACCTATAGAAAGTTCCCCTTTCTCAAATCAAAGATCCACAAACTCAGGGTGAGTTTCTAACAATCAAAACTTAATCACACATCAAGACAACAATGAGGCCTCTTCATCTAGAGCTAATCTACCTCAACAAAGAAAATGGACAAAAGATCACCCCTTTGAGCTCATATTTGGTGATGTTTCTTCTAGAGTTCAAACCAGGAGAGCAACTCAAGAAGAATGTCTATACATCAGCTTTCTTTCCAAGGAAGAACCAAATAAGGTAGAAGAAGCTTTGTTGGATCCTGATTGGATTTTAGCTATGCAGGAGGAGCTAAACCAATTTGAAAGGAATAATGTATGGAAGCTAGTGCCCAAGCCTAAAGGAAAGAATCCAATAGACACCAAGTTAGTATTCAGAAACAAGATGGATGAAAATGGCATAGTAGTCAGGAACAAAGCTATATTGGTTGCTAAGGGCTATTGTCAACAAGAAGGAATATATATTGATGAAACATTTACTCTTGTTGCAAGACTTGAATCCATCAAAATCTTCTTAGCCTATGCAGCCCATGCCAATTTCAAGGTCTATTAAATGGATGTCAAAAGTGCCTTTCTAAATGGAGATTTGGAGGAGGAAGTCTATGTCAATCAACCTCCTGGTTTTGAAGATCCAAATTTTCCAAAATATGTCTATTATCTTTTGAAAGCACTTTATGGATTGAAGCAAGCACCTAGAGCCTGGTATGACACTTTATCAAAGTTTCTTTTGGAAAATCATTTCATAAGAGGTACTGTAAATAAAACTTTATTCTTTAGAAATGTTAATGGCTCTAGTATACTTGTTCAAATTTATGCAGATGATATTATTTTTGGCTCTACAGATGAGAAACTTTGCAAAAAGTTTGCCAAATTGATACAAAGTAAGTATGAAATGAGTATGATGGGAGAACTAACTTACTTTCTTGGTTTGCAAGTTAAGCAAGTTAGTGATGGAATATTCATTAGTCAAACTAAATATATTTTTGATCTTTTAAAGAAGTTTGATCTAATGGATTGCACATCTGCAAAAACTCCCATGGGTACTGCAACTAAGCTTGAATTAAACACTACTGAAAAGTCTGTGGATATTTCAAGTTATAGAGGCATGGTTGGCTCACTTCTATACTTAACAGCTAGTAGGCCAGATATAATGTTTGATACATGTTTATGTGCTAGATTTCAGGCTGATCCTAGAGAATCTCACGTAATAGCTATTAAGAGAATTTTCAGATATCTCAAGGGAACACCAAAACTTGGCATTTGGTACCCTAGAGATTCTGGTTTTAATCTAACTGGTTATTCAGATGCAGATTATGCAGGTTGTAGAATTGATAGAAAAAGTACAACAGGAACCTGTCAATTTCTAGGAAACAAGCTTGTGTCCTGGTTCAGTAAAAAGCAAAACTCAGTTTCTACTTCTGCAAATGAAGCTGAATATATTACTGCTGGTAGTTGTTGTGCACAGATTTTATGGATGAAAAATCAATTGCTAGACTATGGTTTGCAAGTTGAGAGGATTCCTATTTTTTTGTGATAACACAAGTGCAATTGCCATCACTGGAAATCTAGTACAACATTCAAGGACAAAACACATAGATATCAAGTACCACTTCATAAGGGAGCATGTAATGAATGGTACTGTGGAACTACATTTTGTTCCAAGTGAGAAGCAGCTTGCAGATATCTTTACCAAGCTACTAGATGAATCCACCTTTTCAAGGTTGGTAAGTGAGTTAGGTATGCTTAATTATTCTTAAATCTATATGAGATAATTTGCAAGTTGAAATGCAGCCAGAAATTTAATTAATTTTTCAGTCTTGGATGAAATTTTGGCTAGGTCAAAATTTACATCTCGACGGATGATCCTTATCCATCGAGTTTGATCATCCGTCGGTATACTATTTGCTAATAAAAATTAATTATTTTTCTAGAATATTTTATGACTCGACGGATAACTGTCTATCCTCATCCTTCGAATTATCTTAATCTCAGCCGTTAATTCCCTGAACATTATCCATCGAGTATACTTACAGTTTGTAAGCATAACACGACGGATAATGGGTGGAATTTTTACAGTTTATTTTTAAACGGCTATTTTAGGTAATTTTCATTGGTTACTTTATTTTACTTTATTATTTTTAGCAGTTATTTTTGAGATAGTATAAAAGCTTATTTCATTTCAATTGCTTTTCTTTTATCATTCTCAAATCAACTGCTCAAGTTTCTTTCTCTTTCAAAGCACTTACTCTTTCTCTTTAGGCTCTCATTCTCTAACAATGGCACACGTTGTCAAGATTATGTCTCAAACTGGGTTCATTTATGAGAAGAACAATTTCACTGCATTAGTAAACAAGGGTATTCAGCAATCTGGTGATTATCACAAGATGATGGACTTTGTGAAGAATTACAAGCTTAGCTATGCCATGTTGGAATCACCCACAATCTTTTGTGAAGTTGTTGAAGAAATGTGGAACACTGCTAAATACAACTCAACAGTTAAGACAATCACACTCACCATTAAAGGTAAAGAATTATGTATCAATAGTGATGTTATTAAAGCATGTTTCAAGATTCCTGATAACACTGTGACCTCACCACACACTGACACTAATATAATCAATATGCTTAATTCCATGAACTATGCTCTTTCTACTTCTAAGTTAAGTGACATTAGGAGACTGGACCTTAGGAAAGAATGGAGTTTTATGTGTGATGCAGTGACAAAGGTCTTTTTAGGTAAAGTCAGTAATTTTGATTTAGTCAATATCTCCATGCTTAACATGCTTTACATGCTAGTTACAAATAAATTCTATAATTTCAGTGATCTTGTTTTGTTTGACTTAGGTTTCAAACTAGGAGAGTTAAATAAGAGAGGTAATAATGTATATTATGCTAGATTCTTTATGATGTTAGCTAACCACCTTTCTGAGGGTATTATGCTCGAGAACCCTAACAATAAATTAGATTGTTGGGTTCAAGAGAGAAGGCTCATTGCAGATTTGAACAGGACCAATCATCACAAGGTGGTGCCATGGTTCTATTTCCCTGTAATGGAAGCACCTCAGGTAAGTGAGGTAAGTTCATCTATCCCTACCACTATTCTAACCTCACTAATTTCTTTGAGTTCTAGTCTGGCTATGGCAACTATGTCAATGACCCAACAGTTGCTTACCCAAGCCACCAAACCTGCAAACATTTCAATATCCAAATCAAAGAAAGCCCCCTCTGGTATCTCTCAAAAGATGCTAGTTACAAAATCCACCAAAACCAAAGAGGGGAGTGTGAAGGTGGGTAAGACAGGTGAGGGAAGGGGTGAACATAAAAGAAACCCCAAGAATAAGGATGGAGAGTTGAGTGGTTCCCAGCCTAGCCACACTGTAGTTTCCCAACAAACTGCAGTGCTTAAAAAGGATAAAAGCTCACTTCTGGATGTATCCTCCCAAAAGGATGTAGTTATTGAACAAAGCTCTCAACCAAGAGCACATGCTAAGAGGGTTAGGGACACAAGCTCACCCCAAACGTATGCCAGAAAGAAGAAATCTAAAACCCTTGGGGATGCATAGGGTACACATACTGTGCAAACTGGTGCTATAGACACAGTCACTGCACCTTCACAATTTCAGTTTGATGTGGCTCCAATAAATGTGGAGTCACAGCCAAAATCGCTAGTAATAGAAGCACCTCAAACACCTAAATCACCCACAAACTCACTGGATATGGATATGATAAACACATCAATTCCTGATTCCCCTTCTTTAACTTTGTTGGGGAAGCCAAAATTTAGTGCAAGTGAGCATCATCTTTTAGATGATTTGTTGGTTCACTTGCCAATTCTTTCAGAAACTGTTGAATCATCTGTGCCCAAAATATATTCAATCAACACAGAGTCCACAATAGTTTCTTTTCCTAGTTCATTCATTTCTACACTCTCGACGGATATTGCTCATCCGTCGAGTAGTGATTGTATCCGGACGGATAAGTTTAATAGCAGTTATCCGTCGGATAGCAAAACCACTCACCTGATGGATATCACTCATCCGTCGAGTATCTCTGCACAACCTCAAACTTCATTTATTTCAAGTGCAGAAGATTTAGTGCTTGTACAGTCACTATTAGGATTGAGATATAAGAGTGTTTTGAGTGAGAGTCTGGGTTGCTCCCAGGAAAAAGGAGAGGAAATGAGTGAAACTATGCAATCTATTTCTTCAGGATTGGCAAAAGAGAGTGAGAGGAGTCCCACCTTAGAAGGTGAAGGTGAGGGTGTGAGGGTGGGGAGCCAGGGTGAGACCCTGATGCATCAAAAGAGAGAAAATGAAAGAAATGCAGGTACTGGAGCTATAAGGATGGATGTCATTGCTAGTGAGTCAATGAATGTCCAAGATGCAGACAGGGAGGCATTTACTCACCCTGTTCCAGCTTATCAACTTCTAGTTGAACAGGGCAATGACAATGCAGAAAGGATGCTCAATCTGGTGTATACCACACAGTCAATGATAAGAGCTAAGGATGCCATCACAGCTTTTCCTTCTATAGCTGGTGATGTGGATTATGAGACTGGTGGTTCAGCTGATTTCTTTGGTGATGAAAGTGGGGATAGTGAAGATGAAGCAATGGACATAGGGGGAGAAGTGGGTTCAAGTTCAAGATCAGGTATGCCATCATGGGCATTTTCAAAGCACTGTGATGAGCACTACTTCAAGACAACCCTGATCCAACTAATCAATCAGACACATACTGCTCTTCAAACCACTTTAAATGCCAGCACTAAGAAGCTCCTTTAGACACATTTAGCCACTCTGCAACTTCAACAAATTCAAGGCTTCCAACATGCTAGGGATGTAAACACCATTAAGGATGATATTGACGAGATGATGAAGGCCATTTCAGACAAAATGGACTCTAAGCTTCCAGAAGCTACAATGCTTGACATCAATAGGCAATTAAGGAAAAATTCTGATCTTGCAACCAAGATAGATGCATTAGATATAAGAATGTCAGCCATGGAAGAATCTTTAACAGCCATTCATCTTGATCAAGCCCAATAGACATATTTACTTCAAAAACTGGTGGCTGCTCAAAACCCCTCCTCTGCTCAACTTGATGATAACAAAATGGGGGAGAAAGGACCAAGTGAGGGGGAGAAGCTTCAAATTCAAATCAGTAAAGTAATTGTCCTTTCAATTACTATCTCAAAGCCACTAGTTACAAACAGTATAGATCTGATAAATGAAGCAGCAGCCAACATTAGAGCAGCTGAAATGAAGCAGTTGAAGCCTATCAACTGGGAGAAGATTGATGAGGATATACAAAAGAAGTTTGGACTAGTCAAGGAGCCAGTAAAGTCAACCATCCATCACTCTCAAGTCAAGAAAATTTCTGTGAATGAGATGAGCATGGAATATCTGGAAAGGGGACAATTATCATGCATCAAATCTCTAAAGGCTGAAATAATTCTGAAACCAAGGGTAAATTATTCAAAATTATCATTGAAGAACCCTTTGGATACTGTTTATGAGACACTTAAGCCTGATGAAAAGAAGCTTCTGTCAAGGTCAATTGTTTTCTACAAAGATCCAGCTGATTCAGCTTCAAAAAGGAGAATTGCTAAAATTTTCAGGAATGGGAAGGAAATCTGTGTGGTGGCTGGACATCCTCAATTTGCTCAAGAAAAGAGAGAAGAAAAGGCTAGATTGAAGCAGGAAAAGAAGCAAGCTGCTCTAGATGCTAAAAAGGCTAAACAAAAGAAAGAGCAAATTTTTATCTTGGCCAAGCTACATGCTGTAAATTCATCACAACAAATTCCTGCTCAGCCATCTGAAATCACTGAATCTCAAGATCCAGAGAAGCAAGTTGATCAACAGAAGAAGTCTCCAAGAATCAAGGAATTGGCTAAAAGAACCAAAAGAAAACAGGACATTGTTGATAAGGAATTGGAGAATCAGTTTCCCAAGCAGTCCACTTCAACTACAACTCAAGCTTTAAAACCCTCTGTGGTAGTTGAAGATATCAAGGTGGTGGATCCTTACAGGAACATTCATGGTGAACCTATTGTGCCTAAGGATGAGCCAATAGAATGGGAAAACATACCAATTCCTGACTTCAATTTACCAATCCTCAGCAAGCCAAAAAGAACAAAGTCAAGAGCAGTCAAGAAAGTGAAGTTGTCACCTCTCAAATCCAAATCTCTACTTAAAGCTCAATCTAAAGTCAACAAAGGAGATCATATGTACTTCTGTGACATCAAGGAGTTTTCTGATCTAAACCTCTATCTAGATGAACTAGATGAAGTGAGAGGAATTGGTGCATACAGAGATCTACCTGAAAGGTTAGTGTTCAAGTACAAGGGAGGAAAGGGGATTCAGTGGCCACTTCACAGGATCCTTCAAGAAATCCAAGCTGTACTGATTAAGGTTTATTCATCTTTCAAGAAGAACTTTGGGTTCAATGTTACTGCAAGAAGATTGGTACTGAAGAAGATTGAAGAACTAAGGAGTGTTAGAGTTAAAGATGCACTCCCAAAGACTCTAATTATCCCTTACACAGGGAGAAGAGTGCATCTAAGGCCCTACTGGCTGATGGAGTTCATGGATGATAAAGGAGTGAGAAGATTTTTCAGATTAGAAGACCAATTGAGCATCTCTAGCGATGAGACTCTCTTGGAAATGCAAGCAAAGCTAAATCTCTCAGAATCTGATGAACTGGAATTCCACAGACAGCTCCAAAATTAGATTGAAGAAAACAACAAAAAGCTTGGAAAGAGATCTAGACCTTCAAGAGACTAGATAAATCTGCTCAGGCTAGAGGAGCATCTTGAAAATGACTTTGAAATAAACTTTGTACATTTTGGTAATTGAAGCACTTTTCATTATTATATATTGTCTTTTAAAGTTGTATTTTAGGGTGTTTTGTTATCATCAAGTATCTCTTAATTTATGGCTACAATTCCAGTAGACATAAATTGGGGGAGATTGTTGTGCATATGTTGTGTACTTGATGATTTCATGAACAAAACACCTAGGTAGATTTTACTTGGTGAAAATGTAGCACTCGACGGATAAGGATTATAGTCCCGACGGATAACTCATTTTAGTCCCGACGGATGATGACTTATTATCCATCGAGGGAGTAGCTTATGTAACAATAAGTTTGTAGCACATTTCTGCATACACCTTTGTATATATTCTGTAGTAGCATATAAGTCATGTTGACTTTAACTAGATATGCAGAATAGGTTGATTAATTGTACATAGATGATGTCTTGTAATTCTGCATAAATGAAATGAAGTCAAGTGCCAAACAGCTACCAACGGATGATTAACAAAGCCATCGATGGATGATCAAATAGCTATCAACGGATGATCAATATAGCAGTCGACGGATGATCAACTAAGCCATCAACGGATTATCATAAACTCGACGGATGATCATGTACTCAACGGATAAAGAATTCAAATATCTGTTGACAGTGCAACACAGTCACATGAGTCGAGTGTGTGAAAATGGAATGTGGTAGCCTATTCAACTGGGTTTTCGAGAACAAAGAAGCATTGCCATTTCCATGCTATTATGAAGATATTCAAAGATGTTATAATAGAGTAATGAAGTAGCATTGTATTAGACTAGATAGTTTTTGTTTTATTATCTTGTCTTATTGCTTTGTAATCTTGGTGATATATAAACCAAGAAGCAGCAAATAGAAAATTATCTGAGATACAAGCAGTGAAACATTTGTAAGCTGAACTCTTAGCATTTCTCTGTATTCTTAGTTGTTCAATATTTGTAAGCAAATGTGAGCTTTTTGCACACAGAGTTCTCTCGATATATATTATATATCTCTGGTGGAATCATTCAATCCACCAGAAAGTTTTTAAGGACTCTTATTTTTAATTACTTGTGTTTTGATTCATTTCAAGTAACTATTCTGCATCCTGCTAATCAATTCACACATATATATATATTTGAGTTAGAACATTTTTATTCAAGAAAAAATTTCAAGAATTCCATTCAACCCCCCTTCTGTAATTCTTGTTACATTGTTAAGGGACTAACAGCGCACAACCGACTTAGCCTCTTATACAAACCTGCTGGGCCGTTACGGGCCTCTTACGCAACCATCCAATATCTGATCCGTTTTATCTAATTTCCAAAATCACTTATACCAATCTCTTTTAAGACAATTATATCACAACACACTTTCCAAAACCTTTCCAATTTTAATCACAATTTAGAGATAGGCCTTTTCAGAAGTTACTATTCCACAAAACAAAATTTAAACATATATTTTTTAAATACAGGGGATACATAAATTAAATCAGCAATTATTCATATATACTGAACCGTAAAAGATTTGTTCAGGGGTACTTTCCTTGCAGAGCTTACAACTATCTTTGGTTGACCTTAAACCGATTTGGATGCTCGGCTTTATCATCTAACTATTAGACTATCCTGGATCCGACTTCATCACTCAGGTCCTTCAATTGGAACCTTGATGTTCTTGTCGACTGATCACTAGGCTATCTTTAGTCCGACATCAACTTTCGGGTCCACCGACTAAAACCTACAAAGTCGAACTACCCTATGTTAGACGACCCTTTATGCTTGACATATCCTCGCTATCACTTCTACCCAAACGATAATAATTCCTGACTCGTAAGTTTACGTATTACTAGAATACACATAATAATTAGGGTATAAGAATTCCCAATCCGATTCAATGATCTTTTTTGGAAAATAGATATACCTGTTATTTCGTCAAAGTAGGGTTATCAAATATCTTGCAAAATGTTTTACCACGATCTGCAAATAGGTTTCAAAAAATACCTATTTATAATTATACAAGTATACACATTCGGCTGGTATTTTCGACAATAACAAGTTACGTTCCCGAGTTTTCAAATTTAATTTTCCGAAAATCGGGCAGCGTCTCCTCTATTTATCGGCCTACCCGTCGAAACATAATCGACGTCACTAAACCAAATTCACAACAACGCAATCCAATAATCTCGAGAATAATTATTTAACTGTTACTATTATTTCAAAAATGACAAAATAAAATTTATAAATTTATTAATTATTTGTATTAGGACTCTAAATATTCATCACTGTCCACCGTCGGCTCGCCGAGGCTCATCGCCGACGGCGGTAAAATTCGCGGGTACCCGATTAAATTCGGGTTTCCAACGTAAACTCTACCAATTAAATAATTGTCCCGCATGAAATTATTTTTACATCACGCAACTTATTCAAATAATTTTCTGCAAAAAATAAATAAATTAATTAATAGATAATAAGCAAATGCCAATCAGACAGAACCAAACAGCCGCACCAACGCCACACGCACACACGTGCGGGTGTGGCCGGAAAATTAAACCAATAAACGACAATAGGGGACTCAAGGCGAACAGGGAAGGGAGAGAATCAACCAATAAATCGCATCAAATATATATATATATATATAAAATTTAACAGGAACCACAAGCCACCGAAAAGAAAATGGCGATGGTGGCCGGAAAAGCAGAAACCGGAGACAAAACTTACCGTGAACAACCGAGAGAAAAGAAGAAACGGGAAAGAGATAAGAGTTTGAGAAGAGAGAAGGGTGAGAGATGAAAGAATCATGTGAGAGAGAGGGACTACAGAGAGAGTTCGAGTGAGAGAGACTGGGAAGAAAAGAGATGGTGATGAGAGGGATTGGATAAGCCCGTTTGTTATTATATGTTCTACCTTATATTTTTATTCGGTAAAACTCAGCAATAAATACGGGTACTACGTAATTGGTACGCAATTTGCGATTGAACGAATCAATTTACGATTAATTTTAAACCGAAAAATAATCAAATGCATTTTAAAATTCTCATAATAATTAAAAATTAACAAAATAATTTTTTTTAATTTTTTCTTCTTTTAAAACACGCATCAGATCTGCGTTTTACAATTAACGAACAAACGTGTGGGTGAATCTAATCACAAATATTTCTAAAATAATTTTAAATCTCAAAATATTCTAAACTTAATAAAATATGAGTTTCGTAATTTTGTTTAAATCATTCTGGAATTAAATACGGAATTTACACATAAATACAATCAGAAAATCATCCAGGGCTAAATAAATAATAAAATGTTGATTTCTAAATTTTATAAATTTCCAAAAATAATTATTGTAATTATAAAACCATAAAAATACTTTTAGAGGTAGTTAAAGTATTTATGAAAATAAATCTTCAATAAAATCACTTTTAAAAGTGAAAACAAAACCATACAGCTCAACAGTTAATCATATAAATAATTCTCGAACATAAATAAGTCATACACAATTAATAATAAGGCAGCACACAGTCAACAGAACCAATACACATATTTTATTTATTAAATTATTCAGTAATTACACTTTGAACAATACAAAAATACGAGTCGTTATAGTTATGCTTAGATCTGCAAGTGATTGGGTGTTTTTGGTTGGTTTTTGCTTCAAATTTTCTGGGTTTTGGGCCTGTGTTCTTGGTGCTCTTGGTGGGAATAGGTGTAAGTATATATCAAAGTATATATATTGGTGTTTCATTCTTGTACAAACTGTTTTTGGGTTAGGGTTATTGTTTATAGCCGGGTCGGGGGTGTAAACCGGGCTATGAGTTGGTTTTTTGCTTGTGTTTTGTTTATTTAGTCTGGTAGTATGTTCAAACCCGGGATGGGTGATTGAAGAATTGTTTTTTGCTTTCTTTTCTGATAAGTAGTAATTTAGTGTTTGGGGTAGTGCTGATCCGGAATAGTGATGTATGGCCGTATTGGACTTGCATTGTCGGTCCGGATTGGCGGGTTATGGTAGAACTGACATAACATGCCGGCTCCGGACCATTTAGTAAAAACATAAAATTTGTAGGAGTCCAGACTAACTCAAATTGATTTTAATAGGTATATGGTTCGGACCAAGGAACTTGCTAAAAGACCATTTTCTTGCTACTCGGGTTCTTCAATCCAGGAGAGTAATCTGGATTCTTCAGAGAGAGATCAGATATGAGTTGACATGGGTAAAAATTCGGCTATTTCGACTGAGGTTATCAGTAAGTTCCGGTATAAGAAGCTCCCGGATCAGTCCATACCCTTCACTCCTGAGGGGTACTGGATCGACGTGAAATATCATTTTGTGACTAAGGTTAAGAATTTTGATGATTCTGTTTATTTTATGAGGATTAAGTATGAGAAATAGCCCAATGGTCACCCCAGGTTCTACAATCAAGCAGCACTTGATCAGGCTTTCTCAGATTTTCCCATAAGCCAGGACCATTATGCCTTGAAGCACCATTTTTCTAAGGCTGATCCTGCTAAAAGGGACAAGGCGGTCCGGGATGCATTCCAGGTGACCCCGTACATTGAGTGGACATGGCCGTAACCCCATGAAAGAATCTATCACAGGCCGGCAGACGGCTTCTTTCTGGTTTGGATGGAACGTCTTAGATCCGGGTGGAACCCCCGATGCCATATGTTTATTAAGCATTTATGTAAGCATGTGTATAAGATATCCCCGATGCAGATAACGCCCAATGAGATCAAGTATATGACCTGGTTCATAGCTTCTTGTAATAAGACCGGGTTCCAGCCTACTTTGAAGATGTTCCATCATCTTTTCTACTTGTCAAAATCAAGCCAAAAGCCCTTTAATAAGATCCGATTTCGGGCTGCTGAGTGTGGATATGGTCCGGGTAGGTCTAAGCTGATTATTCATTTGACCTCCCTGAAATATTGAAATGGGGATATAATCTTATTGAAGGGTATGGACTTGGCCTACCTCCCTCATTTCACTCTAGAGGGGATTCAGACGAAATTCCACCCGGCTGTTCTTAAGGGAGAGGCTATTGAGCAAATTAGGGCTTTCTGTGACTGTCTCAGGTTCCAGCTTACCCGAGACATTTTTCTGAATCATAAAACTTTGTTCAAGTTTGGGTGTAAGTCTATTTTTTGCTTTACTTTTAGATTTCTACTTTGTTCATTCCCGGTTATTCTTGTTATTTGATATCCGGATCATATATGATGTGCTTACCCAGTTGTACTCAGTATTTTTGACTTGGTTTTTCTTATTTTTCTTTCAGGTTTTCCCCACTACAAACCGGATTTTACTGCTATAATGTCGTCCTCTGCATATGCTGCTGCGTTCAATAGTGTGACGATCTCAACCCTGGGGACAGGAGTTTACGTCACTAAACACAACAAACAGAAATATAAACTACAAGATTATTATTAATATTAAACTATCACGACCCCAAAAAAAGATCCGATCCAGGTTCAAGTATGATCCAAGCTACACATTATTACAAACCATTTATTCAAAATGTCCGACACACTAACTTATTCAGCAACTCATCAGACCGC